>NW_006921697.1:7604140-7621364 GCF_000298275.1 Orycteropus afer afer | reverse complement strand
TGCTCTGTAAACTTACACCCAAATCACAATAAAATTAAAAGAAAAAAAAAGTCAATAGTTCCTTATTTTTTTTATCACTTTGCTAAAACTCACTGCCAAACTAAGATAGAATTATAAGACTAATACCACCTACCTCAAATAAAAAAAAAAAAAAAAAAAAAAAAGACCTACCCATACCACTAACTTGCTTTTCAGGTTGTGAATGGTAACTGAAGGGATCCTTTCAGTTCCTTCAGATTCAGCAGAGGACATTGGACAAATCCTCAGCTAGGAATCAGGACACTTGGATTCCAGAATCAGCTCTGCCCCTGCCATTTCAGTGCCACTGGACCAGTCTCAATTCTCTCTGTACTTCAGTTTTTCCACCTGGGAAAAAAAGAGGGTTTGGCTAGGTCATACACAAAATAAGAGTTCTTTGGTTAAAATAAATCAGGAAAATAGTGCATATTCTGTTTCCCTTATGGAGAATCACAAAATATATTAGTATCTTGGAGCAAAAGAGGAAGGAGAGTCAGGAATAGGAGAAGAAAATGGAATGTGTAGCTAATTGCTTTCATGAACAAAGAACTGCCTTCTTTGCCATGAGACCAGAACTGGATGGTGCCTGGCTATCATAACTGAAAGTCTTGATCAAAAATTCTATATAAGAATCCTGATCAAAAGGGAGAAAACACAGAACATAATTTCAAATTCTCGTGGACTCCAGACTTTTTGCAACCATGGAGGCTGGATGAACCCCGAAACTATTGCCCTAGGTAATCTTTAAACCTTAAACCAAAAATATGCTCTGAATTCTTCTCAAAACCAAACAATAAGCTTAGCTTAACTAGTAAAGAATGTCTGCCTTGAGCATTGTGTTCTTTTAAGAACTATCTATATGGGATCAAATTGGCAACAGCTATTCAAAAGATTAAATAGGAATCTTAGAGAGTGATGAGTTTATGTTAATGGGGAGGAACAACTCAGAAATGGAGAGTGCAAATGGTCGTACAACTCAAAGAATGTAGTCAATGTCACTGAATTGTACATGTAGAAAATGTTGAATTGGTGTACTTTCTACAGTGTATATTCTCAACAACAATAAAGAAATTTCTTTAAAAAAATTATTATCATAATAAAGAAGCCTGTTGCATTTGGTTTAATCTACTATTTCCCTATTTATTAGATCCACTGATTGGGTTTTTTTTTTTTTTTTAGTGCAATAACTACACCACAATTCCATCAGAGAGGCATTTAACTAAGCACTGAGTCTAAAACCCAGTAAGTAAGCTATTACCTCATTACATGTGTTAACCCTCTCTAAAACCAATCAATACATGTGAAGGTTATGAAAGCTGGTATTAAAACAAACCACCGTTCATCTGTCAGCTTATCATACTGTGGTACCCTGTGTATTGCTATGATGCTGAAAGCTGTGCCATCAGAATTTAAAATACCAGCAAGGTCACCTCTGGTGGCTGTTTCAGCAGAGCTTCCAGAATAAAACAGACTAGGAAGAAAGACCTGGCAATCTACTTCTGAAAATTAGCCAAAGAAAGCCCTGTGGATTCCAACAGAATATTGTCTGATACAGTGCTGAAAGATGATCCCTCTCTGTTGGCAGGCACTCAAAATACAGAATGGCCTAATGAACTGAAACATGCCAAGTATCACGAAGATGGTTCAGGGACAAGCAATATTTCCTTATGCTGCACAGGGGGTCACCATGAGTCAGAGTCAACCTGATGGCACTAAAACCAAATGGTGTATACTCTAGACCAACAGGAACACTATAAAATTCACCCACCCATCCTTCCTTCCTGACAAGGGAGTTAATTGTTCTTTTTAGGCAGAATAGGTTGAATTCTCAAGCATCAGCTTTAATGTTTTCATTTTGTTCCTTCCAGCTACACTTAGTGTGCATAAGAATTACTGCACAGGTGGGATTGATGGTAAAAGGGTGCCTTCAACTTTATCTGTAATGTTTTCTTTTTCTTAAAAAAAACTGAGGCAAATATGACAATATTCATACTGAAGACTGGTCTTTGATCTTCACCAGTAAGTGCTTCAAGTAATCTTCACTTTCAGCAAGAAATGTTGTGTCATGTGCATATCAATGGTTTTTAATGAGTCTTCTTCCAATCCTGATGCCACATTCTTCTTCAGGTTCTCAGATTATTTGCTCAGTATACAGATTAAATAAGTATGATGAAAGGATACAACCCTGATGCACATCTTTCCTGATTTTGCACCATACAGTGTCCCCTTGCTCTGTTCAAAAAACAACCTCTTGGTCTATGTATAAGTTCCTCGTGAGCACAATTAAGTGTTCTGGAATTCCCATCTTTTGCAGTGTTGTCCATAATTTGTTATGATCCACAAAGTTGAATGCCTTTGCATAGTCAATTAAACACACATAAACATCTTTCTGATATTCTTTGCTTACAGGCAAGATCCATCTGACATCAGCACTGATATCCCTCATTCCACATTCTCTTTTGAATCCAGCTTGAATTGCTGGAAATCCCCTGTCAATATATTGCTGCAACCATTTTTTAATTATCTTTGGCAAAATTTTTCTTGCATGTGATGTGAATGATACTGTTTGCTAATGTCCACATTCTGTTGACTCAGTTATCTTCAGAATGGGCACAAATATTGATCTCTTCCAGTTGTTTGGCCAGATAGCTGTCTTCCAAATTTCTTGGCAAAAATTAGTAAGTGCCTCCAGCACTACATCCATTAGTTGAGGCATCTCAGTGGATATTCTGTCAATTCCTGGAACCTTGTTTTTCACTGATTCCTTCAGTGCAGCTTGGACTTCTTCCTTCAGTACCACTGGTTCTTGATCATATGCTACCTCCTGAAATGGATGAAGATTGACCAATTCTTGTGAACATGTTTTAATTTTCTTCAGCTTCACTTTGAATTTGCATCTGAGCAACTGATGGTCTGTTCCACAGTCAACTCCTGGCCTTGTTTTTATTGATGATACTGAGTTTCTCCATCACCTCTTTCCACAGATATAGTCTATTTGATTCCTGTGCATTCCATCTGGCAAGGTCCACATATATAGTTGTTGTTTATGTTGTTGATAAAATGTATTTGCAATGAATGAGTCATTGGTCTTCCAAAATTCTATCATGCAAACTACAGTGTCATTTCTGTCACCAAGGCCATTTTTGAAACTACCAATATTTCTTCTTTGTTTCCAACTTTCTCATTCCAATCACCAGTAATTATCAATACATCTTGATAGCATGTCTGGTCAATTTCAGACTGCAGAAGTTGGTAAAATATTCAATCTCTCCATCCTTGACTTTAGTGATTGGTGCATAAATTTGGACAATAGTAGTATTAACAGGTCTTCCTTGTAGGGGTATAGATATTATCCTGTCACTGACAGCACAGTTCTTCAGGACAGATCTTGAACTGTTGTTTCTGACAATGAATGTGATGCCTTTCCTCTTCTATTTGTCATTCCTGGCACAGTAGACCATATGATTATCTGATTCAAATGGCCAATACTAGTCCATTTCAGCTCACTAATGCCTAGGATATCAGTCTTTATTTGTTCCATTTCATTTTTGGCAACCTCTAATTTTCCTAGATTCATACGTCATATAATCCATATTCTGATTATTAATGAATGTTTGTTTCTTCCCATTTTGAGTCGTGCTGTATCAGCAAGTGAAGGTCCTGAAAGCTTTACTCCATCCACATCATTTATGTCAACTCTACTTTGAGGAGGCAGCTCTTCCTCATTAATATTTTGAGTATCTTCCAATCTGAGGGGCTTATCATCCAGCACTATATCAGACGTGGTGTTTCAATGCCATTCATAAAGTTTTCAAGTAATACATATTAGACAGAGTTTCACTGCTATTTATGTTAAATATTTTAAAAATTAAAACAAAATAAATGTTACTTAAGTAACATTTAAATATAGTCATGTGCTGCATAACATCTGTTCAGGCTACTTCTACTCACATTTATATCCATGGTCAGCTCAGAAATCCTGATCAGAGAATGAGATGTAGTGAATGCAACAGCTTACTGCATGCAACATGTCTGTCTCATGTCTGTTGTATACAAAGTAATTGTGCTGCTAGTCATATAATTGTACAGTCCATATATAACCTAGGAAGCTCTGGTAGTATAGTGCCTAAGGCACCTGACTGCTAACCAGAAGGCTGGCGGTTCAAATCCACCAGCCACTCCTTGGAAGGAAGGTTGGGCAATCTACTTCCGTAGTGATACTGCCTCGGCAACCGAAGGAGGGGTTGCTATGAGTTGGGTCCAATTTGATGGCATTTAACAACAACATATATAACCTATATATAACCTTGACAGTCATGATAAACACCTCTGTTACTGGCTTATGTATATACTGTACTGTACTTTCTATCTAAAAAGTTTACCTATAATAGCATATATTTTGATTCATAGGCAGGTGCATACAATCTCATGTATCAAGTCTCTTGAGTGTTGTCACGTTATCTCTCTGTTTAATTTTCTTTCAAAAATTTTACCATGAAGTGAATCATGGCTGCCAAACACAGCAAACTAGTGCTAGTGACAGCAGCAGCAAGTGGCAAAGAAGAAGTATCATCTGGAAGCAAAAAAGGTTGTTAAATAACATGAAAGTAGAAAATCAGTGAATGCTATTGCTCATGATTTATGCATGTCACACTTGATAACCACTTCAGTCCTCAAAAACAAAAACAAAAAAAAGTCTCCAAGCTCTTAAAGGACTGGTTCCACTATAAGTGACAAGGCTAATGAAAATGCAAGATGGACCCAAATCAGATATGGCAAAATTGCTAATGACATGGATTGAAGACCAAACACAAAAGCAAATCCCTCTCAGCATGTTGATAATCACTGCAAAGGCATGAAGCTTGTTTGAGATGCTTAGTGAAAAATCAGGACCAGACTACGATATGGTGTTTGCACAACATCCAAATCACATAACATCCTATTTCACAGAACATATCTTAGACATTAAGCAATGTATGACCATAACCTGAAATCAGAGTTGAATACACTTTATGGGGCAGTTAGGTGACTTCTGAGGCTAATTATGACTCATGTGTTTTATTTACTTCATGCACAGACTTTATAATCCCACCCTCACATAAGATGACCCACACTCTATCTAATTAAACATCTTCCAGAAAGGACTTTAGGAAGCACTAGTAGAGAGCATCTGGGCCTCCCAGAGTTGACATCTGGGCCTAACCCTACCCCCACCTCCTTGTCTCCTGGCTGTAGGACTATAGGGTCAACATCTTCCTGCGGCAGCAGTGGAATGACCCCCGGCTGGCATACAATGAATATCCTGATGACTCTCTGGATCTGGACCCATCCATGCTGGATTCCATCTGGAAACCTGACCTGTTCTTCGCCAATGAGAAAGGGGCTCACTTCCACGAGATCACCACGGACAACAAACTGCTGAGGATCTCCAGGAATGGAAATGTCCTCTATAGCATCAGGTGAGTTCCCTATAGGTTCACCACCTCCATCCTCAGAATGTACGTTGCCCCATTGCCTTCCAGGAGCAGACACTAAGAGGGAGGCCAAACATATTGGGCTTTGGCAGCTCTCTACCCTTGCAGAATAGGCTGACCCAGAGCCGTAACTGATGCTCAGTAAGAATTAAATATTATGTGAAGTCCTATGAGGGAGTTGTTCATTCTAGCCAGAGAAACCAGGGAAGGCCTCCTGGAGAAGATGGGGTTTAAATTAGGCCCCTAAAGTTACCCAGTATTTCAGTAAAACATGATGGAAAAGGATACTCAAAAGAAAACGATCAACAGCAGAAGCAAAGGCAAAAAGCCTGGAAAATCACAGCAATCTCAGGAAGTGAATGGTCCTGCCAGGTGGATGGTGCTGCCCACAGATAATAAGCCAGGGCTGCTCTGTCCTTCTGTACACCCTTTCTAACCCCGTACCTTGCACTCAGTCTACGAGGCTGCAACCTCCTTCCCCAGCTGGGAAGAATCCTGCACATAGTGATTAGGGGCAAAGTTTCAGAGTCTCTGGCCACCACCTCTTCCCACCTAATCCACAGTCTCCTCCCGCAGGGCATGGGGAAAATGACCAATGTCCATGGGATGGTGAAATGGGCTTACCAAAATACTACCTACTGCAGTTGGGTTGATTCTAACTCATAGCAAAACTATAGGACAGAGTAGAGCTGCCCCACAGGGTTTCCAAGGCTGTATGTAATCTTTACAGAAGCCAACTTCCACATCTTTCTACCGTGGAGCAGTTTGTGGGTTCAAACCACCCACCTTTTAGTTAGCAGCTGAGTGCTTAACCACTGCACCACCAGGGCTCCTTGGAATGACCCTATACATGTAATAACAGTCACCATTCCTTGAGAATTTATTTAGTAGCTTGGATACTTCACATATATTATTTTTAACCCTTCTAACAACCCCATGATGTAGGTTTTATTATGCCCCTTTTGCAGATTATAAAATTAGGATCTGAAAGTTTGAGCAACTTGACAAATTTTCCACAGTTAGTTAGTAGCAGCACCTAGATTCTATTTTAGTGTGGAACTAATGCTTGCTCAGAGCCTAGAAGATTAGTGCCTGGTATTCAGTAGGTGCTTAAATATTTGATGAATAAAAGAATATGTTTGTATTTCAAAGGGATAAAATGGCTGTGGTCCTAAATATGATTCCCCCTGCTCCTCCATCACTTTTTCAGAAGAATAAACCTTCTTATTTCTCATCAGGAGATGAATCTTAAATTTCCTGGGCATGGGGAGGCAGGAGCCTATATAAGTTCTAACACTCAGGTGTGACAGAGCCCAGAGCCTCTCCTGAGAGCAGTCTAGGGGGTGGAGGGAGCCTTAGGAACCTCAGTAGGGAAAAGAAGGTGCCACTGAAAGGCGGACTTGGAGGAACCAGAGGGTGATGTGTCTTCCTCACCCTGGAACCCATCACCACCCAGACTGGAATGGTGCTGGGCTGCAGAAATGGTCACCAAGACCCTAGATGACCAGAGGGGAAGGGGGGTCACCCTGCTTTTGGATTTTGCTGCTACCAGGCTAGGTTCACATCTCTGGGAAGCTCAGCCCCAGTGCAGCATGACAGAAGGACAAATCAGCAGAAAATGATGTTCCCAAGGTCATTCAACTTCAGGAAATTAACCCAGTGTGACAGCTGCCCCATTTTAGAGCTTTTATCTTCAGAAATTCAACTGCATTCACTTTTCCTTCACCTTCCCCCTCCTTCCCACATTCTCTTCTTTTCCTTCTTCTTTCCCTCCCTCTACTTTTCCTTTTTTTCCCCTCTAGCTTCTTTCTTATGCTTAAAGGGCCCACCTCCAGGGTTCCAGGTGTGAGCTTGGAGGATGGAGTTTACACAGGGCTGTGTACCTCTGGAACATCACCAATTAGGGTCTTAGTGCATAGGGGAAAGCTTTTCAGTACAGCAGTGCTGGAGGGCCAGCCAGCAATCACATAAGCTGAACTCTTTGGGACTAAGACTCCAAAGGCCAGGAGTTATGATTCTGAGCCTGTTGAGCCATCAACTTGCTGTGTGACCTTAGGCAAGTCACTTCCTATCCCTCTCTGCACTCCAGTTTTTTACCTGTCAAATGAGGAAGTTGTCTGATGACCTAAGGCTCTTTGGGCTCAAAGATACTGTGGCTCTGAGACTCTCACTCTTCCTTCTCCATTCTTTAGTAGACAGTCAGATGTTGGTAAAGCCTTTCAAGATGAAGCCCTGTAGCAAGCATGAACTGCAGGGCTAACATTCTGTGAAGGGGACTCCTTTTAGCTTTGAAGCTGCAGCCTCTGCAAAAGGTTGAACAACCTAAATTAAACAACTAGCCTAGAAGCCTATGTGACCACCACTTCCCAACAGACACCACCATGAGCCCACAGATGTAAGTCAGCTGTATTTGGACATCCAGAAGGCAGGGGGTCTCTTTGAAATTACTTGTGATGAGCCCAGTGCAAAGGGAGACAGCCAGGAAGCACATGTAGTATCTGCTGCCAGGGCTCCTGAGGACGCCTGAGGCTCTGTGCTAGTCAATGTAAAATCTGGGCTCTGCAGAAATGTGGAAATGGGGGTGGGGGACAGATTTTGGCCTCTAGGACTTTAGGCAAGTTGCTGAAGACAAATCTCTCCAAACCAGACAGACTCCCAGAAGTTCCACTGACCCTGTATGGCCTTCAACAACCTGCTTCACCTCTCTCCACTGCCATTCTCATATCTGGAACACAGAAATACACATACATTTATTCAAACTAAATAGTAATTCCCTGACCTCCTTTACTTCCCCTGGACAAATCATTTTCTGACAGTAATGAGAATATAGGCACAGCTTCCCTGGTTTTGGATCCAGCATCATTCAATTCTCCTTTCTTCCCAGAATCACCCTGACACTGGCCTGCCCCATGGACTTGAAGAATTTCCCCATGGATGTCCAGACATGTATCATGCAACTGGAAAGCTGTAAGTCCCCTGAATGAAGTCTCTGGAAAGAACCTACCTCCTATTTACCCATGAGACAGGGAGAAACTCCCATTCAGTTACTCCTAACCAGAGCCCCCAGGGATTGCTGTAATTATCTAAAATACTAGAAGAGGAGCTTTGCTTTTGGAAAATATATTAGAAATATAACTCCTCTTACACTGTCAGACTGAGGATCCGGAAACATTCTCTAAAGAAGCACTGTTCCATGTCCCTGTGAACATCCTCTCCTGGGATGGAAGAGAAATAGCTTGAATAAGGGATGGTCCTTGAGCTCACAGGGATGTTCACCCCAGCAGGAGAGACAGAGGAATGCACAAAAAATAATACAGGGTAGAAAATGGTAAGTGTGCTGTCAGAAGTACAAAGTGCTATGGTCTTTTGGCCAAAGGAGTACTTTCTTCTAATTGGGAAGGAGGAAAGGTATTTGAGAGCTTTAGAGGGGAGATCACCTGTGGATTTTAACAGTTGGGGTAGCTGAGTTCTTTGATTGACAACTTGCTAACTTAAAAATGGAATGAAGTGATAGGATATAGGAAATACCAGCAGACTTGAAAGAAAAGCTTTTCTTTCAAGGGGTCAGGGTCAGAGTCAGGGCAGGAGATTTAGGCCACAGTTTTCTCAGAGTATGGCCTCTAAGGGAGTCAGCACCAACCATTTCTAAACCTTTAATCACTTTACTCAAGAGCCAAAGTGTTGGGGCAGAGAGTCTGATTGGAGTAACCATTTTACACCTTGGCCCCCAATGTCAGTCCCACCAAGATAGCAAGTGGTTCCCAGAGGAAAATCTGCTGTGAGCAAAAAAGGGTGTTCCCATGGATGGTGTGCAGGTAAAACAGCAGATGTCAGCTGCACTTGATCATGGGAGTGAGGGGTTGGGGCAACAGAACAAGTGAAGGCCGGATGCTGGAAGAGGTAGGAGGAGAGGTGGAAGGGCTGTGGGGTGGATATAAACATAAATAGTTACATGAGCTTTCCTCTCTTTCGTGGGGGAAAAAAGCAACATGTTCTCATGATTTCCATCAATTGTCTGATGTCCCTCTCAGTTTCTAACCCTGACCAACCCTGCGTGCTTCACATAAGTGCTTCTGGGTAGTGATTGCTCCTCCCTCTAATCCCATACCAGTTGGATACACCATGAATGACCTCATCTTTGAGTGGCAGGAGCAGGGAGCTGTACAGGTAGCAGATGGACTAACCCTGCCGCAGTTTATCCTGAAGGAGGAGAAGGACTTGAGATATTGCACCAAGCATTACAACACAGGTGGGTATAAGAGAAAACTCCCCTTCTATACCCCCAGCAGGGCTGGAGGTCATTTCCAACATTCATTCAGTCATTGATTCAACAGACTTTATGAAGTGATGGGCACAGCTCTGAATTGACTGTCTAGTGGTTAAAAGAATAGCCTTAGAAACCAAAAAGTGTCTCTAACACTTTGTTCTTATGAATCCCGGGGCAAGTAACTTAAGCTTAGGCCACACCTAATTACAAAGGAAGCTGGAAAATATAGTCTTTATTCCATGTGTCAGTATGCCAACAAAACTGAGGTTCTTATTCCTAAGGTGGAAAAAAAAAAAAAAATTGCCATTAAGTCAATTCTGAGTCATGGCAACCCCATGTGTTACAGAGTGGAACTGCTCCACAGGGTTTTCTTGTCTGTACTTGTTATAGAAGCAGACCACCTGACCTTCCATAATGCTGCTGAGCACGTTCAGACTGCCAAGATTTAGATTAATGGTAGGGCACAAACCAGTTGTGCTGCATAGGGCCCATTCCTAAGGCAAAAGGGAAGAAGTGATATTTAAAAGCCATCTAGCAGTCTGCCACAGAGGAACTGGTATTTCTGGTAAAGCAAAAGCACCTAGCAGAGAATGCTTATTTTAGACCTTAGCAAGAGGGAGCTGAGAGGTGCCATTGAAGACTACTAATAAATAGCAAAGTGGGAAAGATCCACTAGACTGTGAGCGCCAAGAAGATGGGGAAAACACAACTGTTTAGCTCAGCACTGCCGTAGTGAAGCATCAGGCTTATACTCTGTTAGAAGGGAAAGCAAAGAGTTTTATTGAAAGGTAGAGAGATTCGTGAATGGGGAGGCACACTAGCACCTGGGTAGGATACTATATAGTGTTCCAAATTGCAAGAAGAGAGTGAGATGTTTATCAGGTGGCATAAATAAAGGGTGATGTACTCATAGTGTGAAGTGCTCAAAGAGTGATGTTATGCACATGACAAAAAAACTACAAGGGGGTTGTTAAACTACACTCCTTAACATAATCATTTCTAATTTCTAATCTCCTGGAACATGTTAACCAAGGCATTTTTCTTGGATCAAGACATGCAAACATGCTGGACAAGTATCTTTTAACTAACAGTTCCTCACACAAGCTAAAATCTTAACCCTTGTTCCTTTTGGGTTACAAGCAGTTACACATTTACAAGAAGCTAAACAGCCTCTTCAGAACAGCAGACACAGAGATTTTAGGCTGTTTCAGTTTGATTAAAAATGGAGTTTAATTTAGATCTAAATGGGCAGCCATTTTAGTCATGCCTTGGTTTGGAGTTCGCTTACACATTCTTTCCCTTTTGATCAAGCCACTACTAGGGGGCTCAGATCACACACAAAGGAGTTACTCATGCTCTTCAAGGATTTAATATTTCAAGGATGACTGATCCATTTGAGCTTTTAAGACCCCAGATGCCAGCTCTGTTATTAGAGGAGGTTTCAGGCCTTATATTCATGGTCAGCTGGTTCTCATTGAGGAAGGTGTTGCAAACAGGGCCATGTTAGAGGAACTACCTGGCATTCCAAAAAGTCTGATCCTAGAACTGAGCTGAATTCTCCTTAGAAAAATTAATTTATTCTAAATACATGATTTGTTACATGGTAGATGTCTCGAAGGTTAGCTGTAGCAATGAGAAATATATTTATATATATTTACAGGAATAATATATTTACCAAACTCTGTAATGACAATTACAGTGATTAAAAGGAGTAGGCAGGCTAGTAAGAAAGAGATATTCTAGATCTGATACTTTGAGGTAACCAAGAAAAAATATCAAAGAAGAAAGGGAAGGTCATAGGGGGAATAGTATGTAACCAGGAGGTATTTTAATATTTAATGTATTTTTGTAATGTCTTGTTCTACTTCTCCAGAGGTGCTATCCATGAACAGCAAGAGGTATTAGTAGTAGCATAAACTCCTCCTTGTTGAGTTAGTAGGAAATCAAGGGATATTGTATTATCAAACTATTTAGCGAGGGATCCTACGGACTTCTGTTGAGCTGTCATTCCATCAGTGACATTATCAGCAATTTGGGCTGTAGTAGCAGATAGACTGTGAATAGATTTTTCTGATGGTAATATACCATATGTGGGAACAAATGCTCAAAGAAATGACCAGCCCCACCAGCCCAGCCCTATCAGCAATGGGATTATCTGAGAGGACAAATTCTCTTTTCTGCAGGGATATTCACTGCAAGTCAATGTTCCATAGAAAGCTGTCACTGTATGAAGGGATACTCATGAGAACTCCAAGGGTCCCTAAGGTGAATTGACCCCACATATTCCAACAATCTCAGCTTGTCAAGGCCCAATTATAGAGTGAGTCATCAGACTTTACTCTTAAATAAACTGATCTTCTTCACAAAAAGACATATCCAGATGGGCAAATAACATACCTGCCCTGGTTTGAGTATGAGGAAATGGACTGAACTGATTGGTCCTTTCAAGCCAGTCTATAGTCAATGAATCATCACAAATAGATAATTCTGCAAATTCTAGGTGATTCCAGAGTTGGTCACAAACTGGGGGATTTTTGTGATTAATTATAATTATAAACGTACTATTGAGGAATAATAGAGAATGTTACTAACAAAAAGTTGATATTGTGTGGCAGGAATACAACATCCATCAGGACTCCCAGGCATAAGTAAGACTGAAACAAGGAGGTAATGGATAGGTGGATAATTCTGAAGGTAACCATAACTTAACACAAATGGCCCATTTAAAAGGTTTTTCAAAATACATAACAAAGTTAGATATGAACTTATAACCTAAAACTGGTACAGCAAGGGGGTAAATATGGTCTTATGTGGGCTGAGGAGAAGGGTGAAATACCAAGCCATCAGTCAAATCACTGGCACTGGCTACTGATTGAGTTTATTTGATAAAAGCATTTTCATTCCAAGAATCAGTTGTGGTTATGATAAAATAATAATAATAATAATGTTCATAAAAAATTTGATAATGGAGAAAGATTAAGTAGTTATCTAACAGAGACAATAATAATAAGTATAAAACATGTTAGTCAATTACCAGGAGATGAACCCAAGTTGATAAAATAAAGCTAATTTTAAAGGCTATAAGTAGTAAGTAGAGATTTCAATTTCTAGCATAAAGAATAAAAGGTTTAATCTATTAGGTTAGGGTTAAAAAAATATTCAATGTTACCAAACCATGTAATCTAGTTCTGTGTTTCTTGAGATCAGCTACTTGCTTTTGAAGTTTTCTACTTCTGGCCACTAGAATGTTTCAGTCTGAGTTTCAAATCTCCATTTGGCTGACAAGTCCAGATAGGTACTTTAGCTTTCTTTAGCTGTGATAAAATGATCCAATAGTTAATTCCTTCTAGTTTTCACTGCACAAGGATTAATTAAGAGAACTAATAAGGCTCCTTCCAGTGGAGTTCTAAACAAAATTTTGGTTGGTGCCTTTTCCAACAAACATAATCTCCTAGGGCAATATTAAGTAAAGGAAGAGAACGAAGTTTTTTGCTCCTCAAATGCTTCTTTAATTTGTGAATATTTCTTAGAGTATTGCATTAAAGATTGACAATATTTCAATAATTCAGTTTGTACCAAGTTGGGGTCAGCAGAGGCAATGTAGGGAAGAATCATAGACCTTCCAATAATTATTTCATAAAGAGTAAGTTTATGAGAGCCAAAAGGAGTGCTTCTTAAATTTAAAAGAACTAAAGAGAGAACTTTAGTTCAAGACAAATGAAAGGATTCAGAAAACTTAGCAAATTGGGTTTTAATTATGCCATTTTTTTCTTTCTACAAGTTCAGAGTACTGAGGATGATAAGGGTAATGCATTCTCTGGTACATGGGGAAGATTCACGTGAAAATGGTGTAGAGATGGTGTTTAACCTCCTCTAACTTCACAAGGGGGGAGGGGAATCAAGATCAACAACTCAAAGTTGATTCCTATGAGGTACAGGTCAGACATCCCTCCACCTTACAACATTTTTTACCAATTCTGACACCAGCCGTCCCTCCCAACCCTCCCAGGGCACTCTCTGCTTCTCTGCTGGGTTTGATAATTCACTGCAATGGCCACACTGAACTCATACTTAATATTCATGATTGTGGAGTTCATTAGGGAAGCAACAGATTACAATTCAGGATCAAAAACAACTCAGGATACAGTTCTTCAATTAGGACAGCTTCTCAGCTGTGCCTACAGACATATCTGTCTGGCCCTTGGCCTCTCAGCCCCATGGCCCATTGGCCTCAGCCCTACTCTGGCAAGTATTACAAAGCTTTTTTAGCTTTGCCAATAAATGCCCAGAGGCACCCACTCTACAAGTAAGCCTTCTGCTCTAAAGCACTCAGCTGTTTCATTCCATGAGTCCAGAAGCTCACTGCACTGTCTTCTGCCAGATTTCCTACCATGTCTCCTGGTTCTACTGCCATCATTTCTCTGCAGCTGCTTCTCACTGGCTCTCGCTGTCTCTCCATCTCAGCAAAGTGTTATATCTTTCTCTGTCTCCTGGATTGAGGAGGTTCAGCACAGGGATCTCAGGTCCAAAGGACATGCTCCACTCCTGGCTCTTCTTTCCTGATGGCAGTGTGATTCCCATCCTTTCTGCCTCTGGGATTGTTCAAGTCTATATGGATTGCAAAACTGACCAATTCTCCATTAGGGTTCCATACACCTTATTTCCATGGTCCCACCCACACAAGAATGCCAAGCATCTTATATAGTATTAGCAAGCTATCCAATCCCCTTAATGGGCCACAAGCACCTCACATTTGCATAGTCTTACCTAGTCATTTGGTGGGAGTTACAAAGATTATGGCTATAAGCGCCATATTAAGTAATTCACTATACCACAATTCGTCATAATTCTTGAATAACGTGTCTAGTAAAATGAGTTCCCAGATCATTGAAAGAATTTTTGGTACTCCTCAGGCAGGCATTATGTTTCTACAGGTGCCTCTTTTCTACAAAAGATGCAGTGATACATTGGCAGAGGAAAGCCTCTATCTAATGTGAAAACCTACAAATCATTACTAAGATGTACTTATAACCATTTGAAGGTGGAATCTGTATAAAATCTTATTTCTATTCAAGCATACGTACAGAGGGCAACAGGTATTGCTCAGGTAAAGTTTTAAGATGGCTCCCAGGGTTATAGTGAGGACAAATAGAGCAAAAAGAGGCCACATGCTCAGCTGTCTCAGAAAATTGTCTTCATGAGTATTTATTTAAAATTTCAATCATTTAATCTTTTCCTAGTTCTCATGCAGAGTTCTCATCACAGGGACATGCAAAAGTTTAGCAAGAACAATTTTAGCATTGGGCCCTAACCATAGTTTAGTGTTAGGGTCTTGGTAAGGCCTAACCTTTTCCATGTCTCAATTTTGTCTGACAGAACTAACTGTTGATGTCTTAAAAGCTTTTCTTTGGTGGGTTCAAAAATATTAGTAATTTCTTGGGAATAGTTCTCTATAGGTTATTCTAGAAGCCCCTCTATAAACTCCTGTGCTGTAACAAGGGCAACAATAATTTGGGAAGCAGTTTATTTAGCAGCTGTATTGACAAGATTTTCCTGTAATTTCTTTATTTTGGGGCACTCCCTTCAAATAGTGTGCCTGTATTTTAATGACAGCAGTTTCAGAAGGGAGCAACAAGGAATCTGAAAGGTCTGCTACTAAAGTCACATTTTTAATAGTATGATCAGAAGAGGTTATAAATCATCTTTGTTTCCACAACATGTCAAAATCATAATTAACTCCAAATGAATATTTTGAATTGATAAAAATATTCACAGAAATATTTAGCAAGTTTGCAGAGTCAAGTAAGAGCAACAAGTTCAGCTTCTTGGGCTAAAGTGGCTTTAGGAAGTGGGTGGCTTTCAAGGACTTCAGTAGAATTGTAATAGCATAATCAAACTGACAATGAGCATCTGGAATCTGTTTTAAATAAGAGTCTTTTGTTGTTAGGTGGTGGTTATTGTTGTTAGGTGCCATTGAGTCAATTCTGACTCACAGTGACCCTATGTACAACATAACAAAATTTCGCTCAGTCCTGCATCATCCTCACAATCATTGCTGTTTGAGGCCATTGTTACAGCAACTGTCAAGCCATCTCATTAAGGGTCTTCATCATTTTTGCTGACCCTCTCCTTTACCAAGCATGGTATCTTTCTTCAGGGACTGGTCCCTCCTGGTAACATATCTAAAGTACATGAGATGAAGTCTTGCCATCCTTTCTTCTAAAGAGCATTCTGGTTGTACTTCTCCCAAGACAAATTTATTCATTCTTCTGGAAGTCCATGGTATATTCAATATTCTTTGCCACCACCATAATTCAAAGGCATCAATTCTTCTCCAATCTACCTTATTCACTGATAAGCTTCTGCATGCATATTAAGTGATTCAAAATACAATGGTTTGGGTCAGGAGTACCTCAGTCCTCAAAGTGACATCTTTGCTTTCTAATAACTTAAAGAGGTCTTTTGCCACTGGTTTCTCCAATGCAATGTGTCATTTGATTTCTTGACTACTGTTTCCATGGGTGTTGCTTGTAAACCCAAGTAAAGTTAAATTATTGACAACTTCAATTTTTTCTCCATTTATAATGATGTTGCTTATAAGGTCCAGTTGAAAGGATTTTTGTTTTTTTTCTGTTGAGGGGTAATCCATACTGAAGACTATAGTTTCTGATCTTCATCAGAAAGTGTTTCAAGTCCTCTTGGCTTTCAGAAGGCAAGGTTTTGTCATCTTGTGTATCACAAGTTGTTAACAAGTCTTCCTCCAATCCTGATGCTGCATTCTTCATCATAATCCAGCTTCTCAAGTTGTCTGCTCAGCACACAAACTGAATAAGTATGGTGAAATGACACAATCCTGACACACACTTTTCATGATTTTAAACACCACAGTATCCCTTTGTTATAAACAACCACCTCTTGGTCTATGTACAGGTTCCTCAAGAGTGCAATTAAGTGTTCTGCAATTCCTGTTCTTCCCAATGTTATCCACAATTTGTTATGATCCACACAAATGACTTAGCATAGTCAATAAAATACAGGCAAACATCTGCTTTCAGCTAAGATCCATCTGACATCATCAATGATATCCCTCATTCCACAAACTCTTACAAATCTGGCTTCAATTTCTGGCAGGTCCCTGTTGATGTACTGCTACAACCATCTTTTAATTATCTTCAGCAAAATTTTATTTGTGTGTGATATTAATGATAATGTTTGATAATTTCCACATTCTGTTGGATCACTATTATTTGGAATGGGCACACTGAACAAACAGAGTTTTGAAAGAGCACAGTAATGGCATATATATGACAAAGAGCCTCTTCCTTTTTAAATGGTAGCTATCCCTAAATTCTGGTTTTCAGAAAGAATTAATATTTCCCTCTTTTCTTTATATTGTAAATCACAATTCCGTTTACATAAAATACCTCTTCTTATTATATGAACAGGGGTATCCGAGCTAAGCAAA
>NW_006921697.1:7577725-7595562 GCF_000298275.1 Orycteropus afer afer | reverse complement strand
TCTTCTGTGTCTGTGTTAATTGGTTTCCCTTTTCTTTGTTGAAGAGGGTCTGTGCAATCCTTCTGCCTAGTTCGCCATCTTGCCCCGCCTCTCCTAGTAACTTCTACTGTTTTTTGAGGGCTTTTTAATCCAGGGCAGGGGCTTTTGTAAACACGTGGAGTTAATGGCAGATAGTTGTTGTTGTGAGGTGCCATCCAGCCAGTTCCAACTCACAGCAAATCTTTATACAACAGAACGAAACACTGCCCAGTCCTGCACCATCCTCATAAACCTTGCCATGCTTAAGCCCACTGCTGCATCACTTTTGTCAATCCGTCTCCTTGAGGGTCTTCCCCTTTTTCATTGACCTTCTACCTTACCCAGCATGATATCCTTCTCCAAGGACTGGTCCCTTCTGATAACAGGACCAAAGTACAAGCGACAACATCTGGCCATTCACACTGCTAGGGAGCATTTCAGCCACACTTCCTCCAAGGCAGATTTGATTGTTCGTCTAGCAGTCCATGGTACATTCCATATTCTTTGCCAACACCACAATTCAAATGCATCAATTCTTCAGTGAATGTTGTTGTTGTTATGTGCCGTCAAGTCGGACCCGACTCATAGCGACCCCTCCTTGGGTTTCCAAGGCAGTATCCCTACGGAAGTAGATTGCCCCATCTTCCTTCTGAGGAGTGGCTGGTGGGTTTGAACCACCAGCCTCCAGGTTAGCAGTCAAGTGCTTTAGGCACTATGCTACCAGAGCTCCTATGAATAAGTCTTCCTTATTCATTGTCCAGCTTTCACATACGTATGAAGTGATTGAAAATACCGTGGCTTGAGTTAGTCACACCTTAGTCTTCTAAGTAAAATCTTTGGTCTTTAGAGACTTTAAAGAGGTCTTTTACTGCAGGTTTGCCCAATGCAATAGTCATTTGATTTCTTACTGCTTCTTCCATGTGCATTCATTGTGGATAAAATGAAATATTTGACAACTTCTACCTTTTCTCCATTCATTATGATGTTGCTTATTAGTCCAGCTGTGAGGATTTTTTTGGGGGGGTTACTTTATGTTGAGGTGTAAGCCATATTGAAATTGTGGTCTTTGATCTTCATCAGTAAGTGCCTCACGTCTTCTTCACTTTCAGCCAGCAAGGTTATGTGCATAGTTGTTTCTCCTTGAGGGTTTAGAACCACCATTGGAAAAGTCCCTGTATTGTTTCAGGAGCCTCTTTATTCTGAATCAGAATGAAGGCTGGTTGGAGTGGAAACCTTCTGTTTATTTTTCAATTTAAAATATTCATTTTCCAATTGCCAGATTTTTTACAATAGTAGCAGAGACTGGTTTTAGTCCATTGAAGGGTTTAAAATTTCTTTTCTCCATATGTCTTTAGAGCTACTGTAATTGAAGAGCCATTACTTTCTTAGCCTTGGCAGTCTGCTTTGTTTCTAAAGTTTGGGCAAGCTCATGAGCCAAACTATTCAATTCAGCAGTGGAAGCAGCCTTCCAATCTAAACCATGTCTTTTAACTAAGGCTGGAATTTCAGGCTTGAGGCCAGATATAAATACTGCATTAGGGGCCCTCCTAGTTCCTTCATCTAAAGGGTCTAACCCAGAATGTTCTGAAAACTTTTAGAATAATCGGGCTTGATAATTATATACACTCTTTCCTTATTTTGTATGCAAGAATTTACTTTTATCCAATCAATTTTTAGGGGAAATGCTTTTGGGATTGCTTTACATAATTTTGGCCCCTATCTTGAGCTTCTGAGAGGAAGGTTTCAGCTGTTGTGCTTTTATCCAAGGCTAAACTATCTTGAGGATATTTCCATTCAGCATATTCTAACCATAATTTTGGCTTCCACAGGACCAACTGACATATGGACTAATTGATATAAATCAGGCAACTCAGGATACCTAAGATTCAATAAGGACTTTAAATTCTTTAGCAAATTTGTAAAGATCCTCACATAATTTTTCCTAGCGACCCCTCCTTGGGTTTCCTAGGAGATATCACTAAGGAAGTAGATCACCCAATCTTCCTTCTGAGGAGTGGCTGGTGGGTTTGAACTGCCAGCCTTCTGGTTAGCAGTCAAATGCCTTAGGCACTATGTCACCAGAGCTCCCAATTGTACTCATGAGGAAACTGTAAATAGACCAAGAGACAGTTGTTCAAAAGTAACAAGGGGATACTGTTTAACTCTTTAACAATGCTGTGTAAGTCCGTGCAAGTCCAGGAAGTAACAGAAATAATTTCTTTAGATTTTCTCTGGTAAGTACTCCATATTCCAGGGGGTGAATCTTAAAAAGGCATTTCAGAAATGGGCTTTGGACACCATTACTTTGGACCTTTAGCAGATTCTTCAAGGGAGAAAGGAAGTTCAGACAGAGTATTTCCAGAGGGTAAGAAGGCAGAAGAGGGTACACAGAAGCAGCTACTGGCAGAGCAGAGGCAACTGCAGTGGGGATGAGGGTAAGCACAGCAGACCTTGACTTTGTAACTGCTTATTGTGCTCTGTTGCTTCAAAAACTATATTCTGCAATTCTTGATTCTGTTTAGTCAGTCTGGAAATAATACCTTGTATAGAGGTCATTTTGCTACTTTGATAACTTTGAGCCACCTTGAGTACCAATTTTAAAGGGTGTCCCATTGCAATTTCTTAATGCAGGAGCCTTTATTTTCCAATTTACTACACAGAAAATTTAACTTAGGAAGATGAAAGATTCCACAAAGTAGCCACTGATCTGTACTGCCTTTGGTTAAGTCATGCCAAGCAGATGGAAACAAACATGTCAAAGAACTGAAATGCTTGTTCATGTAATGAATGGCAGTTCCTGAAGGAGGTTCAGTATTGCCCTTAGATTTGGCATTTCCCATATTCCCAAAGGCAGCACAAAGTTAGCTTCAGAAGCTTTAAACAAAATGTCAAAGCTTTCAGTATTTCAGAACCAGATAATATCCTTAATGAAGGAATGCTGCAGAATTTTTATGGCAGTGTTGTGACCCAGGCTGCGCCCGCTGTTTCTAAGCAGCTTTAAGGTTCTGAGATTTTTAAGAAATGACTGTACGAAACCTAAGACCAAAGGAATTTATGTTCCATTTTATAAAAACAGAAAGGAAAGAGAAAGGCAAATTGAAGTTTCAGAAGTAAATTCACCTTGGAGACCCTTTATGTTACCAAGAGATGTTGTAGTAAAGAACCAGTCTTACACACTGTTAGAAGTGAAAGCAAAGAATTTTACTGAAAGGTAGAGAGATTCACAAATTTGGAGACATATTAGCACCCAGGCAGGGTACTGTAGTGTTCCAACTCAAGATGAGAGTGAGGTTTTTATTGAGTGGAGTAAACAAAGGGCTACTTGCCCGCAGACCTGAGGGATACATGACAAAAAGTTACAAGGGGTTTGTTAAACTACAATTCTTCTTAATATTATCATTTCTGTTTTTCAACCTACTGGCACATGTTGACAAAGGTATTCTTCTTGGATCAAGACATGCAAACACTCTGGACAAATATCTTTTAACAAACAATTCCTCCACAAGCTAAAATCTTGACCCTTGTTCCTTTTGGGTTACAAGCAGTTACGCTTTTACAAGAAGCTGAATTGTCTCTTCAAAGCAGCAGCAGCAGAGATTTTAGGCCAAACTTCAGTTTGATTAAAAATAGAGTTTAATTTAGATCTAGGGGCAGTCATTTTAGTCATCCCAAGTGCTTCAGTTTTGGGGTTCACTTACACAGCACTCTATCTTCCATGCCTAGCACAGTGAACGTTGGGTGGTTTAATGCATGAATGAATTGGGGCTGGATCAAGACTGGCTTTGCACACCTTATCTCAGGCAGAGAATGCACACAGGGAAGTACTGTGGAAGAGGTCAGTCAGTTGGTATGCCATCTGGAAGGCTGGGGAAAAAGCTGTTGTCTGAACCGAGCTGAGTAGGGTGGAAGCAGAAAATAAGCTGATGACAGGAGCCAGGGAAAGGAGGATGTGAAGGAGAGAGATTGAGAGAAACCACAGTAGACTCTGGTGAAAATAGAAGAACCAGTGAAAGGTCAAGCAGTCTGGGTTCTGTCCTCTCTTGAAAAGTTTCCCTTTCTGGATGACCTCAGAGAAGTCTCAGAACTACCAAGGATATACTCTTCCCATCCCTGGTGCAAGCTAAGACTCTGAGAGATAATGGTACTCCCAGTAGCATTCATGAGAGCAGTTGGTTCCAGGAACCAAATAATCACAACTGACCTTATATACCACAATGCTTTACTGTTTGTTTTTTTAAAAAAACAACCAACCAACCATTTGCCTGTTGCCATTGAGTATATTCTGACCTGTAGCATCCCTATAGGACAGAGTAGAACTGCCCCATTCTGTTTCCAAGGCTGTAATCTTTATGGGAGGCAGACTGCCACATGTTTCTCCCATGGAGCAACTGGTGGGTTAGAACTGCCAACCTTTCAGTTAGCAGCCAAGCCCTTAATCACTGCACCACCAAGCCTCCTTTTCTTTACTTTTTACACAGTGCTTTTTCATTCATTCATTGCTCTTCACCATTCATATTTACTGAGAGTCAGGCTCTGTGCCAGGCCCTGTGGCATACAGGGAGAAAAGACAGACAAGGCCCTGCCCACATGGAGCTTACTGTCCAGGGAGCCCTACCAGTCTAGTAATTGTGCTTCAGCAGACAGGAACTGAAACCCCAGCATGGGTCTGGCCCCATCTGTGCCAGAGATACACAGATGAGGAGGAGTCAAGCTTCCCACAATCTAATGCAGAGGAGAGAGAGACAGAGAGAGAGAGAGAGAGAGAGAGACTGACTTGCCTCCATTAAGCCTTAAGGGTTTGATAGTGAACAAAGAGCTGAAGAAACACAAAGGAAATGAGGCATTTTGCTTGGGGATTTCACTCTAAACTGCCAAGGGGTTGAAGGAGGATTTTTTCTCTAGGTTGTGAAGAGAAATAAGGGCACCCCAGGAAGAGGGATTAGCAGGATCAAAAGCTCAGAAGTGGGAAAGGGCAGGGCATGCTCAAGGCAAAGGACAGAGTTTGGTGTGATGGAGTGTAAGAATTAATGATTAAGATGAAGAAAGTAGGGAAAGGAGAACAGAAAGATAGGTTACAACCCCATTGTGAAGGACAGACTAAGGAGTTTTAGTTTTTCCACATAAGTAATGGGAGACTTTCTTGTAAGAGAGAAAGGTTTTTACAATGGAAGTAACAGGATCAGGTCATGCTTTGAGATGGTAACTGGGAGAAGGGTAAAGAAATTTCCATGTAGGCCTACTCCTGGCAGCAAAATAGTGATGATGATGATGATGACGGTAATTAACTTTCCTGGGATTAATTATGTGTAAGACACTGTGCTGAGTGCTTTCTAGGCATCACCTCATTTTATCCTCACCGTAACCATATGAGGTAGGTATTATTATTATACCTAATTTACGGTTGATGAGGAAACTGAGACACAGAGCAATTCAAACACTTGCCCAAGGACACAGCCAGTAGGAGGCTGAACCTCTAGCCAAGGTTGTTCTGACTCCAAAGTCCTTGCTCCTATCCACCAGGCTACTTTGCCTTCTCACTGCAATTTCTTGTAGGTAAATTCACCTGCATTGAGGCTCGGTTCCACCTGGAGAGGCAGATGGGCTACTATCTGATCCAGATGTACATTCCCAGCCTACTCATTGTCATCCTCTCATGGATTTCCTTCTGGATCAACATGGATGCGGCTCCAGCCCGTGTGGGCCTGGGCATCACAACTGTGCTCACTATGACCACCCAGAGCTCAGGCTCCAGAGCATCCCTGCCTAAGGTAAGTTCTACTGCCCAGGAGCACAGACACCTGGACAGATAAGGAAGGGACCCATCTTCCCACTCTGCCTGAGATAAATGTAGCACAAGAAATTATTCAGTATATTTTTATCTATTACACTTTGCAGGATCCAGCATTCTGATCCATCAAACTTCCCACCAGACTCAACATTATGATCTATACAGACTGTCAGGCACATATTCTGCTTCATTTACTATTAATACTCAACTCCATATTTTCCTCCCTTTCAATAAACCAAAAAAAAAAAAAAAATTCACTGCCATGATGTCATTCCCAACTCACAGCAACCCTTACTTGTGTTTCCAAGGTGGTATCACTGCAGAAGTAGACTGCCCAACCTTCCTTCTGAGGAGTGCCTCATGGCTTTGAACCACCAGTTCTGGTTAGCAGTCAAATGCCTTAGGTGCTATGCTACCAGAGCTCCCTCCCTTTTAATGTTAGGTGCAATATTTCTGCTCCTTTCACCATTAATGGTAAGTACTTCATGTTGAGGTCTCCAAGACCACCCCCACATTCAGAGATTTGTTAGAAAGACTCACAAACCTCAGAATGTAGTTGTTCCTATAAGATTTATTGCAACATCATAGTATGTATGCATAGCAAATCATAAGGAAAAGGACACAGATACAGCCTGGAGAAATCTATCTGCAGTCTTCCTTATTCTCTCCCTCCCATCAGGAATGACACAGAGAACACTTTTTCCTCCAGCAATGAAATTGCAATAACATGTGTGTGATATTTCTGCCCAGAGAAAGCCATTTGAGGCTCAGCAGCCAAAGTTTCAATTTTTTGCCCATAGAATCCTTCAATATTGCAACTCAAGACTTGAATTTTTTCCTCAGTTCTTTCAGCTTGAGAAATGCCAAGCATGTTTTTCTCTTTTGGTTTTCTAACTCCAGGTCTTTGCACATTTCATTATAACAGTTTACTTTTTCTTCTTGAGCTGCCCTTTGAAATTTTCTGTTCATCATTTCTTCCATTCACTTTAGCTATTCCAATTATAAGAGCAAATTTCAGAGTCTCTTCTGACATTCATCTTGGTCTTTTCTTTCTTTCCTGTCTTTAGCTTTCCTTTTTCTTTCCTTTTGCTTTCTTCAAGTATGATGTCCTTGATGTCATACCATAACTCATCCAGTCTTTGATCATTAGTATTCAATGACTCAGATCTGTTTTTCAGATAGTCTCTAAATTCAGGTGGGATATGTCTTACTTTGGCTCATGTGGACTTTGTCTCAGCTTCAACTTGACCTTGCATATGAGCAATTGATCATCTGTTCCACATTCAGCTCCTGGCCTTGTTCTGAATAATGATAATGAGCTTCTCCATCGTCTCTTTCTGCAGATGTAGTCGACTTGATTCTTTGTATTCCATTCACCAAGGTTCATGTGTATAGTCACCATGTTGCTAAAAAAGTATTTCTAATGAATAAGTTGTTGGTCTTGCAAAATTCTATCATGTGATCTCCAGTATATTTCTACTACCTATGCAATATTTTCTAACTACTGATACTTCTTTGTTTCCAACTTTGCATTCCAATCACTAGTGATTATCAATGTATCTTGATTGCATATTTGATCAACTTCAGACTGCAGAAGTTGGTAAAATTTTTCAGTTTCTTCATCTTTGGCATTAGTGATTGGTGTGTAAATTTGGATAATAGTCACATAAATTGGTCTTTTTATAGGCATATGGATATTATCCTATCACTGATCGTGTTGTATTTCAGGACAGATGTTGAAGTGTTCTTTTTGACAATGAGTGTGACGCTGTTCTCCTCAATTTATCATCCCCAGCTTAGTAGACCACATGATTGTCCGATTCAGAATGGCCAAACCAGTCCATTTTAACAGTCTAATTGGGCAATCCTACTTCTGTCGTGATACTGCCTCGGAAACCCAAGGAGGGGTCGCTATGAGTCAGGGCTGACTGGATGGCAGATAACAACAACAACAAAATGCCTAGGATATTGATCTAAAAGTGTTCCATTTCACTTTTGACCATTTCCAATTTTCCTGGATTCATACTTAATGCATTTCACATTCTGATTATTAATGGATGTTTGCAGTTGTTTCTTCTCACTTTGAATCATGCCGTATCAGCAAATGAAGGTCCTGAAAGCTTTAATCCATCCACATCATTATTTTGAATGCCTTCTAACCTAAAGGGCTCATCTTCTGGCATTAAGCAACATCATGATAAACAAAGAAATATTGATGTTGTCAAGGGTTTCATTTTGCATGGATCTACAATCAACACCCATGGAAGCAGCAGTCAAGAAATCAAATGACGTATTGCATTGTGCAAATCTGCTGCCAAAGACCTCTTAAATGTGTTAAAAAGCAAACATACCACTTTGAGAATTAAGGCTCCTGACCCAAGCCATGGTATTTTCAATCACCTCATATGAACATGAAAGCCAGACAATAAGTATGGAAGACTGAAGATGAATTCATGTATTTGAATTATGGTGTTTACAAAGAATATTAAATACACCATGGACTTCCAGAAGAATGAACAAATTTGTCTTGGAAGTACAGCCAGAATGCTCCTTAGAGGCAAGGATGCCAAGACTTTGTCTCATGTACTTTGGATATGTTATGAGGAATGGACCAGTCTCTGGAGAAGGTCATTGTGCTTGAAAAAGTAGTTAGTCAGCAAAAAAGAGGAAGACCGTCAACGAGATGTTGACACTGTTAACACAGTGGCTGCCACAATGGGCTCAAGTAATGATTGTGAGGATGGCAGAGGACTAGGCAGTGTTTCATTCTGTTCTACATAGGGTTTCTATAAATTGGAACCAACTCAATGGCACCTAACAACACCATCATCACCCAAGGTTTTGAGGACTAGTCATGTAGGCCCCATTTACCTAGCACATATGAAAATGTCAGGCTTCTAGAAGGAAAGCAGATGTTCCACATAAGCCATATTTTTTGCAAAGTTTATGCAGAGTTAGAGAAGGATGGGTGCCCCAAAAAACAGCCAAGGACCACTCCCAAAAGCAAAGCTTTCAAAGGGTAGCAGCCTCATGCATGCTATGGTAACCCATTTGTACACATACTTCAACTTGCTTCTTTCTTCTTTACCAAAACATTCTGCCACATTTAGAACTAGCTCTTGAACCACATTCTGCTACATTCACTATTAACAGTAGACACAGCATTTTGATTGATTCACTATTAATGCCAGCATATACATTCTGCTCATTCACCCTCATGCAAGACACAACATTCTGTTCCATTCACTTCTAACTCCAGACACAGCAGTGCACTTCATTCATTACTAACTCTAGACACTGATTCTCTTGCAGTCACCCTTACAAATAAATGCAACATTCTGTTCCTTTCACTATTAACACTAGACCTCTCATTCTGCTTAATTCACTTTTAAGACTAGACATAATGTTCTGCTTCATTTACTAGTAATGCTAGACACCATATACTACTCTATTCACCCATTTTGACAACATTCTGCTCCCCTTACTATTAATGCTTGATGTGTCATTCAGTGTTACTCCCTTTTCATGCTAGGCACTGCATTCTATTACATTCACTGTTATCTTACAAGCCACCTTCTGTTCCACTTGCTCAACACTAGACACAACATTCTGCTCCATCTACAATGAATGCCAGACACCAGATTCTTCTCCCTTCAGTCTTACACTAAACACAACATTCTGCACCATTCCTAATCAATGCTTTGCTTAACATTCTGTTCCATTCACCTTTATTTTTATACATTAAATTTAAAAGAATATACAATGAATATCCTAAGACTCTTTACTTAAATTCACCAATTGTTATCATTTTTCTATTTGCTTTAGTGATAGATAGATACCAAACTCACTGCCCTTGAATCAATTCCAATTCATAACAATCCTACAGGACAGAGCAGAACTGCCCCATAGGATTTCCAAGGCTGTAAATCTTTACAGAAGCAGAATCCTTCACCTGTCTCCTGCAGAGCAGCTGGTAGGTTAGCAGCCCAATGCCATAGACAAGATATAGATAAATGCAATTTTTGCTGAATCATTTGAAGCCTATATACATCATGACAATTCACCTCTAAATAAGGAATAGTACAATGGCATTATCATATTTTTAAAAATTAGTATTGTTTCAATAATATCATCTAATATAGAGCCCTTATTTAAATATTTCCAGTTGTCCATAAAATGTCTTTTATATTTATGGTGAGAGATCCAATAAAAAATCAAATCAAGATTCATATTGCCTGTGGTTGCTTATTTTGCCTCTTAATCTAGAGCAGTCTCCCACTGATTTTTTTTTTCCATGACATTGTTGCACTAACTTTTAATGTGAGGGAAAACATTCTACTTCATTTACCATCCACACTAGACACCACACTATCTATTCTCCTTTAGGATAGAATTCAACAATCTGCTCTTTGCAGTATTAACACTAGACCTCATATTCTGCTACATTCCCTATAAACACTAGAAACCAAATTCTCTATTCACTATTGACACCTAACAACACATTCTGCTCCATAAAGTTCTAATGCATATATAATATTCTACTTCCTTCTTCTTATGCTAGACTCAACATTCTTCTTCCCTCATTGTTAACACCAGTCTCAATATTCTGCTTCATTTACTATTAATATTCAATTCCTCATTCTTTTCCATTTATTTTTTAAGTGTATAATTCAGTGGGTTTTAGTACATTTGCAAAGTTATACAATCTTCACCACCATCTAATTCCAGAAAATTCTCATTACTCAATAGATAAACCCTGTATCATCAGCAGTCATCCTCCATTCTCTTCTCCCCTCAGTTCCTGGCAACAACTAATCTACTGTCTATCTTTGGATTTCTGAATATCTCATATATATAAATGGAATAATACAATATGTACGTTTCAGGTCTGGATTCTTTTAACTTAACATAATACTTTCAAAGTTTATCCATATAGTACATATCAGTACTTCATTGCTTTTTTTATGGTTGAATAATATTCCATCCTATCGATATACCACATTTGGTTTATCCATTCATCAGTTGATAGGCATTTCAGTCATTTCCACTTTTTGTTTATTATGAACAATGTTGTTATGAATATCCCTGTACCAGTTTTTTTGTGGATATATGTTTTCAATTCTCTTAGTATATACCTAGGAGTAGAATTGTTGGGTCATAAGGTAACTGTCTTGGTTCTCTAGTGCTGCTATAACAGAAATACCACAAGTGGGTGGCTCTAACAAACAGAAATTTATTCTCACACAGTTTAAGAGGCTAAAAGTATGAATTCAGGGCACCAGCTCTAGGGGACGTCTTTCTCTCTTGGCTCTGGAAAAAGGTCTTTGTCTTCTTTCAGCTCCACTTTCCAAGCCCACTAGGACAGCAACTCTGCTTCTTTAGCTTTGGGTGGCCCCATTCTCCTACTCCAATTAAGTGGTGACCCCAACCCCTAGGCCTTACCAGGCCTTGTTCTTCTGTCCCTTGGGCATAGCAACCCCACTCCTTCAGCTTTGGGCAACAGATCTGGCCCCATCCCCCTGGAACGCATTAACAGCAACCCACACTCCAGAACTGATTCAGTGAAGACCTCATTGAAACCTAGGAGGCATGACCCCACCCTTTGAAACCCTAGAGGCTGTGGCTCATCCTTTGAGATCCTGGAGGTTGTGGCCCTACCCTTAGAAACTAAGGCAGCTCTGCTTCCTATGCTCCTTATCTTTTCAGCTTCTACTTCCTGGTTCTTTGACCTCTTGGCCCCTCAGCCCCTTGGGCCTCTTAGGCCAGCCCAGACTCCACCCTGCTCCAACAAGTATCACAAAGCTCTTTAGCTCTACCAGTAAGTGCCCACAGGCACCCCACAATACCAGTAAGCCTCAGCCCAAAGGCACTCAGCTCTCTTACTTCGTAGGTCAGAAAGCCTATCTCCATCAACAAAACTTGAAGGCAACCACTCTGCCAACAAGTCTCCTGCCTGAAGGCGCTCAGCTGTCTGGCTCCATGGGTCAGCTGTTGTGCCTTCTTGTGCCAGTCTCTTGGTTCTGCTGCCACCATCTCTCTGCCACTGCTTCTTGCTATCTGCGCTGTCTGTGGTGTTACAGCTTTCCTCACTTCCTTCTCAGCCCTCACCAGAATTGTCTTTGACATCTATAATTCCACCAATAGTCTCTTTGAGGCAATCTAGCCTTTTACTATTCTAAGCCCCTTAAAACTCTTCCAGCTTCTACTCATTATCCAATTCCAAAACTGCTCCCACATTTTAGGTACCTGTTAGAGAAGCACCCCACCCCTGGTACCAAATTCTGTCTTCATTATCAAACACTGCTATAACAGAAATACCACAAGTGGGTGGCTTTAACAAAAAGAAATGTATTCTTTCACAGTTTAGGAGGCTGGAAGTCTAAATTCAGGGTGCAGTTCTAGGGGAAGTCTTTCTCTGTCAGCTCTGAAGGAAGATCCTTGTCTCCTTTCAACATCTGTAGGCCCAGGATTCCTTTGAGATCTACACGTGTCTTGGCATCAATCTTCGTGATTCTAGGAGATTCTCGGTAAAGGTACCCTGAGTCCAATGGATGTGCTCAACTCCTGGCCCTTCTTTCTTCGTAGTTAGGTCCCTCTTTCTGCTCACTTCTCTCTCCTTTTATCTCTTGTAAGATAAAAGGTGACACAGTCCATATCCCAGGGAAACTCCCTTTACACCAGATCAGGGCTATGACATGAGTTAGAGTGTTGCATTCCACTCTAATCCTGCCTCACGAACATAACAAACAAAATCTAATTCTTATTTACATGACCTAATCCTGCCTCATTATCCACAGGAACAGGTTAGGGTTACAACACATAGGATAATTACATCAGATCACAAAATAGAGGACAATTACATAATACTAAGAATCATGGCCTAGCCAAATTGACACATACTTAAGGAGGACACAATTCAGTCCATAAGAGTAACTAAACACTTAACTTTTTCAGGAACTTGAAAACTGTTTTCAAATAGCTGTGCCATTTGAAAATCCCATCAGGGTTCCAATTTTTCCACATCCTTGTCAATATTTCTTATTGTCTATCTTTTTTATTAGTCATCCTTCTGGGTGCGAAGCAGATTGCTTTGTGGTTTTGATTTCCGTTTTCTTAACAAGTAATAATGTTGAGCATCTTTTCAGGTGTTTACGGGTCATCTCTATATATTCTTTGTAAAAATGTCTTTTCAAATCCTTAGCTTATTGTTTTAATTGGGTTATTTCTCTTTTATTGTTGAGTTGTGATAGTTCTTTAGTCTATTTTTATTTTCTGGATATTACACCTTGATGAGATATATGATTTCCAAATATTTTATCCCACTGTTGTATTTTCACTTTCATAATAATGTCCTTTATAAACAAAAGTCTTTAATTTTTGTGAAGTCCAATTCATCTATATTTTTCTTGTTGTTGTTGTTAGGGGCCATCAAGTCAACTCTAATTCATAGCGACCCTGTGTACAACAGAGAAACACTGCCCGCTCCTACACCAGTCTCACAATTCTTGCTATACTCGAGCCCATTGTTGCAGTGACTGTGTCATTTCCATCTTGTTGAGAGTCTTTCCCTTTTTCCCTAACCCTCCACTTTACCAAGCATGATGTCCTTCTCTAGCGAATGGTCCCTTCTGACAAACTGACCAAAGCAGGTGAGATGAAGTCTGCCCATTATTGCTTCCAAGGAGCATTCTGGCTGTACTTCTTCCAAGAAAAATTTGGTAGTCCATGGTATTTACAGTATTCTTCACCAACACCATAATTCAAAGGCATCAACTTTCTTCAATTTTATTCAATAACCAGCTTTCACTTGCATATGAGGCAACTGAAAATACCATGGCTTGGATAAGGTGCACCACAGTCTTCAAAGTGACATCTTTGCTTCGTAACACCTTAAAGGGGTCTTTGCAGCAGATTTGTCCAGTGCAGTACGTCTGATTTCTTGACTGCTGCTTCCTTGGGTGTTGATGGTAGATCCAAGTAAAATGAAATCTTTTCTCACTTGATCATTGTGTATAATTCTTTTAATACGTTTTTGAATTCAGTTTCTTAGAAATTCATTGAGGACTTTTGCATCTCTATTCATATTGGTCTGTAGTTTTCTTGTGAACTTAGGGACTTCTTAATTCTCCCCTGGACATGCACTCAGCCCTAAACATGCATGTGGCCTTCTAAATTACCAAAAATTTGTCAGAGCTTTTCAAACCCCTCTTGAATTTCTCATTCCCAAGCTTTTGCTTTTTCATTAATATCTTGATTTTTTTTTAAGCTAACATCATAAAATATAAAAATTTCATCTCATATTAAATAACATTAAAATTGTATTCATTAAAAAAGATTCTATTTGATGCAGCCAATTATTCTATTATTATAGGTCTGGCTTAATACTCACAGTTCTTCTCTTTAGCTCCCTAAGTTACTATGTTGTTGTTGTTGTTATGTGCCGTTGAGTCGGACCCGATTCATAGCAACCACTCCTTGGGTTTCTGAGGCAGTATCACTACGGAAATAGATTGCCCCATCTTCCTTCCGAGGAGTGGCTGGTGGGTTTGAACCTCCAGCCTTCTGATTAGCAGTCAAGTGCCAGAGCTCCCTAAGTTACTATGAATGTATAAAAAAATGGTTGCCAGCTTTTCTTTTAAGCTTTTTTGTTAGCCTGTTGCTTGACTCAACTCTTATTTACTGCCTCAGGAAACCACAATGTTCAACAATTGCTGTTTTCCAAAAATGCCCCCAGAGAAAAGAGTGTTCATGCAGAGTTTGTTCCAAATCAAGTCAAATAAAGACAGTATTGTGAGTGAGGTCTTCCAAGTAACCACCAGACAGGTCAAATAACAGCAACTCTCTGGCAATGGAGCTTTCAGGTTTCCAAGTGTTTTCTTTCTCATCCAGTGGCTGCCAGGCTATTGGTTTTCAAGGCTGCCTCAGAGCTGGGGAAGGAAGGATAGTAATGAAGCAAATTAAAATGGCATAAAACTCCACAAGAAAACACATGGCCACATAAAAGCCTGTACATGAATGTTTATAGCAGCATTATGTATATAGTCATAGTAGCCAAAAGGTGGAACCATCCCAAATGCCCATTAACTGACAAATAGGCAGACAAAATGTGGTATATCCATACAATGGAATATTATTCAACCATAAAAAGGATACATGCTACAACATGAATGAGTTTTGAAAACATTATGCTGAGTGAAAGAAGCCAGTCACAAAAGACCCCATGATTTAATTCATATGAATGTCCAGAACAGCAAAATCTATAGAAACAGAAATTATATTAGTGGTTGCTTAGGACTTCAGGTATGTGGGAGGAGATGGAGGGCATGGAAGCGATAGCTAATTGGTATGGGTTTTTTGTTTTGTTTTGTTTTGTTTTGTATTGAGGTGATGAAAAGGTTCCCAAATTGACCATGGTGATGATTACACATACCTGTGAATATACTAAAAGTCATTGACTAATATACTTTAAATGGGTGAATTGTGAGTACATAAATTATATCTCAATAAAATTGTTAAATAAAAATGCCACAAAGCCTGCTGTTCTTTGAGATTCAGCCAACTTTCTTGAATCAACTTTCACTAGATTACCAAAAACCAATGGTTAATGTCTGAAAAAGTTGATTCCAACAACTTTTATCAGTGTTCTTACTGCTTTTATGGAAGGGAAAATTTTGAAGGTTTTTACAGTGTTATTTTTGCTGATCTTCCACTTCTAACATCAGGTACAACATTCTGATCATATCATCCTTAGAATAAATACAACATTCTGTTACATTACCTGATAATGCTAGACACACAATACACACCAATCTTTTCTCTTTTAGTACTTTATATTTAGGTTCCACTTTCTGTTTTCCCTACCATTTTGTCCAGTCTGCTTGATGCATTTTCTTCTGCTTTCCTCCACATCTTTCATCCTCATAGCCCATCTGAGGAGGCTGTCAGCAGTGGGTGATGGGAGGAGTTAATGAAGAGCAGAAAACTCCCACTGTACTCAATATGCCACTCTCCTTTTCTGCCCTCACCTCCCTGTGATCCCTCCCTTCCTCCCCACCCCAGGTGTCCTATGTGAAAGCCATTGACATTTGGATGGCAGTGTGCCTGCTCTTCGTATTCTCAGCCCTGCTGGAGTATGCTGCTGTCAACTTTGTGTCTCGGCAGCACAAAGAGCTACTTCGATTCAGGAGGAAGAGGAGACATCACAAGGTAGGCCTTTGGGTCACTGCCTAAGAAGGGACAGCGGGTGGTAAATGGAAGTTTCAAGCAGCCTTGTCTTACAATAGTTACTTCACTAGATCATGCTTCTCAATGGGTGAGGCAGGCAAGAATAAGGATTAAAGTCCTAGCTTCCTCTTCCATAAATAATGCCCTGATCTTCCAACCCTAACACCACTACAGAAATTATCAGGTTACACCTGAAAACAGAATTGATGGAGTAAATGCTGGTGGGGCAAAGATATTAACTTGGTGATAAACCCTGAAAATGGTTCACGGAGAGATGTCTATTGTTTTATTTCTACAAAGCAGCTTTAGTTCATTGGGCTTGGTTCTGAAAGAGAATTCCACTGCAAACGGTATGATCTTAGAGTAGAATGCCCAGATTTTAGATCCCCTTGCTTCATACTTCCATGAAAAGGGCTACAAGCAGGATCCTCCCCAAGAGTGAGTTCTCTCACATTAAGAGGGGTTGAACAACTAATGAACAAAGGAGAGGCCTTCCAACCAGAGTCTGCCCTCAAGTCTTTCTAGTGACAGATTAGAGCAACCAAGGACTCATACAGTATGATCCGCACATCCTTACCACACACCTGCCATACACCAATGTCCTACAAGCTTTGGGTGGGCCACTGTAAAACAGCTGCCTATCTAGCTACAATTTACTATGACAAAGGACTCCACCTCTTCAGCTGTCCTTGGTATGCAAATACAAGTTGTTCTTTCTGGGCCCAACTTCTCTGTAAAATGGGCAAAAGAGGCATAATGGAGGACTGGTGAGAATTAAGTCAGGAGATGACAAAGTAGTTTATAGTTTCGTTCCTATTATAGGGGTGCCTGGTTTTAAATTTATTACCATCAGTATATTTCTTAAGCATTAGCAATAAAATTTGATTAACTTCTGGCAATTTACTGTAGTCAGAAGACAGACTTTCCCAGACAGAAAATGTCCATTGGGGTTAAGATAAACTATCACTATGCTTCTAAACCTACATTGGAAGAGGGAACTATCTTGCATGTAGCAAACTAGACAAGACTCTGGTAGCATAGTGTCTAAGGCACTTGACTGCTAACCAGAAAGCTGTTGGTTCAAACCCACCAGCCACTCCTCAGAAGAAAGGTTAGGCAATCTACTTCTGTAGTGATAACACCTCGGAAATCCAAAGAAGGGTCACTATGAGTCGGGTCCAACTCAACAGCACATAACAACAACAAAAACAGCTTTAATCTGTCCATTTTGTCCATTAAATACTTTGCCTCTTACTCTTAAAAAAAACTAAGCCAAAAACTGGTCAAATAAAACTGTCTCTGGGAATTATTTTTACTTTTCCCTTTTTCTCCATGGGTTATCTGCTTTTAATATTTGCTTTCGCTAGAAGAAGGTGAACACATTTGTCAGGGAGCTACTTCCTTGGGAAGACTATGTCTGAAATCTCTAGGTAGCATGGAGTTACCATATATAGCAGCAGATTGTACACTGCACAACTCTAGGGGCATCATTTGCATAGACTACAATGTGAATGGAGCCCTCTGTAGATATCCAGGTATGGTGGGGCTATAATATTTCAAAGAGTTGCTTCCATCCTCCTCAAAGGCTAGAGGAAAACAAAAGCTTTTTCTCAGGATGCCTAAAGTGTGAATAGTTCACTGTTGTTGTTGTTATTGTTGTTGTTAGTTGCCCCGACTCATAGCAACCCCTCCTTGGGTTTGTTATAGGGCCTCTTAACAAATCTATCCAGATGTGTTTGTCCTGTTCAGTTCCCTACTCACTCTCACATCATGTTTGGGAAGGATTTTTTTTTTTTTTTTTTTTTTT
>NW_006921697.1:7574353-7576237 GCF_000298275.1 Orycteropus afer afer | reverse complement strand
ACTCGACGGCACATAACAACAACAACAACAAAGAAGTAATGAGATTTATTCCAAGGCAGAGGTCAAATTTGGTAGTCAAAAGGTCAAATTTGGCATATAAACATCTTTAGTTTGGCCAGCATAAGGAATAAGGTGTCAACATTTAAAAAAAAAAATCATACTTCTGGGTTCACTTGAAATCTCAACAGCATCTGGCCACACTGGACTCACATTCCAAAATGGTACAGTGCACTGGCCCTGCCCTGATGTAGGGAATGTAGTCTCCAATTTACCAGTCCCCAACATTCCCTGCTATCTTTTCTACCTGGAGACTTTATTCAGCCCCAGCTCACTTCTTCATCTGCATTTCTCCTACCTGGCCCTCTGTGTGCACTTGAATTTGTGACTTCATTCCTAAGGGCTTCGAACCTGGCCCAAATGTCAGAAGCTACAAAGGTGCAGGATAGGGCTTGGCATGAGGCAGAGCTTCTTTGGAGTAAGAAGCTATATTGGACATCCCTTGTACTCTGGAGGTACACAAACTTGGGCCACAGAAACCTCCCTTGGCATGAAGTTTGTAGAGGGGATTTTAAGGCCCAGATGGTGAGTGAAGAGGAGTTTCTCCAAGCCTGTAATGCTGGCCAGGATCCCCAACTCCCACCACCTTCCCCTGTTACCTCATTTGTTGAGCAGAGAGCATCTGGTCCTGAAATTCCCTGGCTGGCCTCATTAAGCAGTTTATTGGGAAGCTTTTGTGAGCCCCAGACTCAGCAGGCATCCTAGCAACTTCCCCGGGTTCTAGAGTATACTATCAGATTTCCCTACTCCATCCCAACAGCTCCAGGTACAGTTAGTTGGCTAGTCATTTCCTGCCACCTGCTGGTTCAACTAGGAATAACAAGCCTTTTTTCCTGTTATTCCTAAGGAAATTTCCTTTCTTCCAGCTACACTGTGAAATTGATAATCTTCCAGCCAGTTAGGGCCTACAGTCCATACCTCCAACCTCTCCACTATCCTTTTTAGCAGATGAGGAAGGCAAAGAAAATTTCACCCAAAACCATATAGAAATTAAATGTGGTGCTTCCCCTTGTATAGCTAAGGTCCAGTGAAAAAACATCCAGGCCTCCCTCAGCCCTCAGCAAGGGCAGATTTGTATTGATATGCAACAGAGTCAGACCCAGGCCCCCTTTCAAGCAATGGGTCCAGTAATTTGGCTGGCTTCCCTCAACTCCTCAATTTGTCACTGGCACAAGCCTTCTACTGTCCCCAGACCCAATACACAAGTATTTATTGAGCTCCTATTTGCCAGGCACCACAACACATCCCCTTCCTCCCACATCTGCAATGGGGGTGTTGGACCACATTCATTCATTTGCCAAAGATTTTTTGAGCATTTATCTATGTCTCAAATGCTCTTGGTGCTAAAAATATAAGCTTGGTTTTCTTTCTTTGTTTGTTTTTTTTTTTTTTAAAAAAGAAAAAAGAGAGGGAGAACAATGTGGAACAAAACTCAAAATCATTTTTATTTTTTTTTATTTTTAAAAAAAAAAAAAGGAGGTTGGGACAAGTGAAGACAGAAAGTAAACATTTATTTTGTCAACAAATACTGAATTTTATATTAAGTGTTGAGGATGCAGTGAAGATGGCAGACTTTGCTTTGACTTTTATGGAGCTTACAGTCTAACAAATGTTAATCAAGGAATTATAATACAGTATGATAAACCACTTACTGTTGAGTCAATCCTGACTCATGGTGACCCCATGTGTGTCTGAGTAGAACTCTGTTCCACAGGGTTTTCAGTGGCTGATGTTTTCTAAATATATCACCAGGGCTTTCTTCTGAGGTGCCTCTGGATGGACTTAAAACTCTAACCTTTAACTTATCAGCCAAGGGTATTACTGTTT
>NW_006921697.1:7548570-7574253 GCF_000298275.1 Orycteropus afer afer | reverse complement strand
ATGTACAACAAGCTTATGGCTCATACAGCACGGCTACCTAACCTATACTTGGGAGCTCAGGGAAGGTTTCCTATATAAAATCAAGTGAAAGAGAAGGAGCTGAGGCTATGGAGAATTGGGAACACATTCCAGGCACAGAGATGAAATAGAAGCCCAGTGTTAAAGGAACATGGCACTTTCAAAGATATACAAATATTTCAGGATGACTGGAGCATAGAATGTCAGGTAGAGCATGCACAATGAGGCTGAAGAGGTAGACAGGGTCCAGATAACCTAAAGCCTTGTTTACCACTTTAAGGATTTTCATTAACCTGAAGTCAACAGCAGCCAATTAAAAGCTTCTAAAGCAGAAGATAACCAGTAAGATCTGTTTGTTATAACAATTCATGTGGGCTGGGGGACCAGGCAGGAGGCAGTAGGAAGACTAGACTGAAGGTCATCACAATAAACACAGATGGTAGCCCAAGCTAGGGGGGGTGAGACTGGAGATGTGGAGGCAGCAGTGGCTCCTATACCGAGTTTCTTATTCTCTGCTGTTCCTGGCCTACGTGAGAAGAAGACAGGGTCTAAAAGTTCTATCTAGGAGGGAAGTGTGAGTTGATGAAACTCCCCAAGGCCACAGAGTAAATCAAGAGGTCAACTGAGACCAAAGCACTGGACTCTCAGCAGCCCCCTCAGAGCCCACATGGAAAAATAACAAAACTGTGTATGATGAGAGCAGACAACAGCAGCTCCGTGAGTCAGATCAGGGCAAGACCGCCACGAGCTGGGAGAGGGATGAATTAGAAGACTAAAGCACAAGGTATTTTGGTAGTGGGCATAAGGTAGGATAGGAACGCACAAGACGTGATTTAGAAAGTACAAAAAGCTGGCAGGGGTGCAAAGCATATGCTAGGGAAGGAGGGAAAAGCCTGGAAAGGTAAGTTGCAGCCAAATGATGAAAGGCCTTGAATAACTTGTCTAAAAAAGCAGAGGTCTATGAGGTCACAACTGCCAGGGAAAAGGTAACATGGTGGCGGTAATTGTGGACTCCTGGCTTGGGAGATGGAGATAAGACCAGCGCTCCCATTCCCTCCTGAGTCATTCACTCACCCCACCCACCCATGGGGGAAGTTAATTTGGGAATGGGATGGGGGAAGGGGCATGGGGGCAACAGAGGCAAAGCAGGGGATCTTTCCAAATTGTCCCCTGAATTTCTAACAAAAATCTCGTACATACAGCACTCAAAGCATCTGCTCATCTGTCACCTCCTCTGATGGTCGAAATAATCTTGTGAAGTAGTAGGGTTAATCTTATCCCCCACTTCCAGGGGAAAAAACAGCTCAGTTTGAGACCCAGAGAAGGAAGTGACTTGCCCAAAGTCATACACAGAGCTGTGACTTGAGTACAACTCTCTGGACTCTGAATCACATCCCTATCCCCTGGTTTGCATCTGTTTCAGCATGCAAGTGGCGCCCCTCTATAAGGCAGAACTCCCCAGGCAGCCAAAAGCCTTCAGGAACCTGGAAAGGTAGTCTGGGAGGCAGGAAGATCCAGATGGGCATGGCGTGGCCCCCAGGGGAGTGCCTTGCAGGGAGGGTGCCCAGTCCCTGTCTTATTTTAAGTAGAGCCCCATGCTGAATCTATTCCAGGAGGATGAGGCCGGAGAGGGCCGCTTCAACTTCTCCGCCTATGGGATGGGCCCAGCCTGTCTGCAGGCCAAGGATGGAATCTCGGTCAAGGGCGCCAACAACAACAACACCACCAATCCCCCTCCAGCACCATCTAAGACCCCAGAGGAGATGCGAAAACTCTTCATCCAGAGGGCTAAGAAGATCGACAAAATATCTCGCATTGGCTTCCCCATGGCCTTCCTCATCTTCAACATGTTCTACTGGATCATCTACAAGATTGTCCGTAGGGAGGACGTCCACAACCAGTGAAGGGTCTAGGATGTAGGGAAGAGGGGGATTGGGAGAGGGCAAGGTGGGAACACCACAGGAATCTGAGAGCCTGAGGAAGAAAGGGGGAGAGAGGAGAGGGCACACATCCACAACTCACTCTCTCTCTTTGCAATATGTGCAATAGCAAAATGCAGTGATGCATGAATTTTAGAATGTGGCAATATCTATTTAACCTCGGGTGGGGGGGTGGGACTTTTCTAATATAGGAACTAAGGGATGGGGAGAAAGGGGTAGGGTAAGGGTGGAGGGTGGGGAATGGGGGGATAACAGCTTTCAAAAATTTGAAAGAGGGTACAGTCTCCCCCAGAGCAGGAAAGCAATGTAATATATGATATATATTCATGCTTAATATTAATGCAAAACCACAAGAACAAAAGATTTGTTTCTTACTCTATCAGCCTAGTAACTGCTTAAATTCTTAAAGTCACAGAAGTGATGGACAATTTTTCCCAGAGTGGAAATAGTCACAAATACGCTTGCTCTGGTGTGTGTCCCACATCACACCCTTCCAAATGCCATATCTATCTTCAAACTGGCCCATGTGGACACATGCCAAAAAGCCATTCTGCCTCTGCTTCAAGAGGAATGTGCGGCATGGGCATGGGCAGTGGATATGGGGAAAGTTGAAGACAAAGGGAGAGACTAAAGAGATGGGACATTGCAGAGGCCCAAGGATTGAGAACCAAGGAAACCCCACCTCAATCCTCATGTCTCAAAATTAAGGACCACACTTGAGCCTCTCTTGAGATCTCTCACTTCTGTGCTTCAACACCCACCCCACTCACCCTTCACCACCACCCAGAAGTGGCCGCCATGATTTCCTTGTGATATTGCCAATATGCAATCTTTTTTATGGTTTAAAAAAAGAAATAATTTCAAGAAATAATATGCAGATAGACTGAGTGTAAACTGATGCACTTTTTTAAATGTCTATTTTTTTGGAGAGTCTCTTTGGAATTACAAGTGGGTGTATGTTCGGGAAGGTGGAGTCAGTGCAATGAAGTATATTTATTATATTCTGATTCTATGGAGTGAAGCTTTAAGACATGAAAGGGTAGTACTGAGGCTGCTACAGTTTAGGTATATATGGGTGGGGAGAGTTCAGAAAGTCTACTCACTATATTTTAACATTTCATGTATCATAAATAATATGGGAAGCTTGGGGATATGACCCCATTCTATTTTTATAAGTCTTTTCTTTTTTTCTTTTTGGTGCTTTGTTTAGCTTTAACATTTACAAAGGTTAGACAGATAGTCTCTTTCTTTCTAACTCTGAAGTACCAGGACTGTTCCAGGATAGTTGGAGCACTTCAGAACAAAAGAAGAGGAAGTCCAGCTGAAGGACATATGCACAGATGGGTGGTCTACACAGTAGGCCATGGCAGTGGGATTAAAGAAGGGAGCTCTCTCTCAGCACAAGGCACTGTACCTGGAATGGGCATGCTGAAAGATGACACCTTGCCTGCTGCATTGTCCCTGCCTTGAGCCCATGGTCATGATGTTGGAGTTCTGTTTCTTTTTTTGCACTTTAGTGTCTTGGCCTTGGACAAAATAATAGGTAAAATGGTGAGAAAATGTAGACAATCAGTTTGTACTGAGGCTTGGGGCTTCAATAGTGTCTTTTGAGCATCTACAAATTGGGACAGGATGGAGGGGAGTGGTGTGAAGAGTTAAGACACTGTGAATTTAGTTCCTCACTAAAGTATCTTTCCCTAGCAAAATTCCTCCCACTATGTATGGCACAGTAGCTAGTGTCTGTACAGGCCCTCCAGAAGCTGGCCAAGTCAAGGATCTACATGATTTAGGTAAAGAAAATGTACTATGCAGCCAGAACAGGATTTGGCTTTGAAGCTTAATGATAAAGCTGTTTACATCTAGGTTCCAAAGTCATTGTCTTCCTTTTTTGTGGCCTGTATAGATCACAAAGTTAAATGGCATTCCAGTCCTGGATGATATGAGACAGAGCTTGGAATCCTTTTTCCTAAGAAACCTTGAGGGATAGGAGCCAACTGGTTGGAGTATCTCATCTAAGACCATCATTTTCCCCACCATAAACATGTGCCCAGATGAAGTAAAGTTTAAAAGATGGATTTGAACAGTTACTAAAAGTCCAAGAATAGAATATTAGTCTTTGAACTAATAGCACCTTTCATTAACCCTACATTCACTTAGGGGAGAAAAAACCTCAGTCCTAAAATGGTGCATGAATCTTTGGAGCTTCTATTATTAGCCCCTTTCACTAGCACTTTATTCATTTCATTTAAGGGAAAACTTATTTTTTACTTTTAAAACATTAAAGAAACCCTTCCCTATACTTTGTTACTAAATTTGAATATCTGGAGTCGAGGTGACTCAGGCAACAGAGGCAGTAGGCCTCCATCAGGGACTAAAGAGAGTACAAATTGTACTAAGACATTTTGCCTCCACCCAAACAGCAAAATCTGCATTTTCCAAACTGGTCTTCTGATCTGAGGTGTCTAGAATCCCTCAGAGACAGAGAAATCACTGGGCCATTTGCCCATCCTTTGCTGGGACCATGAACTTTTGCCATCATGCCACCATTTTTGACTTTGGGGCTCCATTACAAGCTGCCAGCTTTGGATGACAGCATCCAACAGACAATGGGATCATCAATTTAAGACACAGAAGGGGGAATGCCACTGGAATCTTCTCTCAGACTATTTCAAACTTAGTGGCTGTCATAGAAAAGAAATATGAGTAAGCAGTATGTTGTTGCTGTTATGTGCTGTCAAGTCACACCTGACTCATAGCAACCCCTCCTTGGGTTTCCGAGGCAGTATCACTACGGAAGTAGATTACCCAAGCTTCCTTCCGAGGATAGCAGTAAGAAAAGGACTTGAATTTTAGTCCTGCCACCAATATGCCGGATGACCTTGAATAAAGGACGAAGTTTTAGTTTCTCCAAATACAGAATTGGGAGAGTAGTATAAGTGATCTCTAAACTGAAAGTTTAATGTCACTTTGACTTCTGAACCCACCAATGGGTGAATGTGTGCACGTATGTGCACACATACTTGGACCCACACAATTCTAGTTGCCTTTCTTTATTAGAAAATTTACAGACTCATTTTTCCTTTTGTACCACTCTATCAACACTGGTGGGAAAAGGACATCAGTCATTAAAAAGTAGAAAATATCATAAATTAGGAATGGGAACATGCTCCAGGATCATTATGTATGATCATTAATGTATAACGTAAGGATTTAGCAATAAATGACATAGAATTCATCGTTATCGAAAAACCAGATAATTTAGGCCTATTGTTTTTTGGGTAGCTCAAATGAACAGGACAATACTTTCTTAATTTCCTCTTCAGTTTGAGCACAGGGGATACTATGCCTTGGGACTGTATATGCCAAGTGGTGCAGTGGGAGGAAAAACTGATCTAGTTACACTAAATGGCTTACTGGTTTCCAAGTCCTTTACATGCATAGACCAGTATTTTATATATGGAGGGTGAATGGGATGCTGACATAGAGGAGTTGGTGATTTCACCCACCTCCAAAACTGCAGCTAATCCCAGCAGCCAAATTTAAGAGGTATTAATTAAGCAGAAGACAGTACTACCAATAACTCCTCACCTATTAGTTTGTAATATATCTCATTTGTTTCAAGAGAAGCCAAAATAAATGACTCAGCTCTACCACCCTCTTGTCCTTTCAAACTTCCAAGAGCCCATTCTTGGCTATGGCTGTAGTGAGAGACTAAGTACAGGCATGAATAGAAAGAAAATGGTGTGTGTATGTAATATCTCGAATTTATCTCTATCTTTAGTTCAACTCTAGAGATCTGAGGAGCATTTGACTCAAATTATTTCCGTCCTTCTAAGCTGTCAATAAGGAATAAATCGCTCCAAGAAGCTCACCAGCATTTTCCGTAAGTTATTTGTAACCTATGGTAAATATGATGGAGTGGCTTCTTTCCTTCTTTATGAGCATCATATAAAAGAGATGGTGTTCACAAGGTTTCATGGTACTAAGACTGCATTGTCAATTGCTGTCTAGGTGAGCTGGTACCATCAGCGATAACAGTCAGTTTTGGGAAAAATTAGATTCCTTAGTTAATTGCAGCACTCTGAAATGGAAAGGAGTTGTAGTATCCACTATAACTGCCTCCTTACAGGAGAAGCTGGCAAGCAGAGTACTGGGTGGTGGTGCAATCCACATCAGCTTTTGGATTGGGGTCAAGACTTCAGAATTCCCTATGTGGCTGGAAGCCCAGCCCTGGGACAATGTATACCTCTCTGGAAGCAGTCGTATTTACTCAATAAGCACCTTTTGCACTGTGTGAGAGGCAGGAAAGAGCAGGCTTTCCCTGTGGGCTGCATTTTGCTGGTTGGCTGGAAGACTTGTACTCTGAGCAACTGGCAAATTCTGTTGAGAAGGGTGAATGGACCTCTACCCATGATTTTCAGCATCTTTAATTTATGAGCCAACCAGGCCAAAAATTCTCTTTTAACAGGCAAGCAGGAAGCATGTTCTTAAAATATGATTCTTCTTTGTTCCTCCTCTAAGCCCTTTCTCTCAGAAACCAACTCCAGAAATTTGAATTAAGAAGTCTTTTTTCCTGAAGCTCTGTGACATCAGAAAAAGGAACTTACACTAACCAAAGGACCAGAATAGGCGGCCTTTTAAGTGGGCTGGTTTGCTCTTAACTACTTGTATCAGTGTAAGGAAAATCATGTGTCTGCAAGGCTTTGATCTTACAGTATCCTAAAATCTCAATAAGCAGGAAAAACATCCTCGGGGAGGTTGAAATCCCTACTGGGATAAAGAACTTTTTAAAAAAAATCTTGCCTAGATCAGTGTAGAGAATAAGACGTGACTTTTTTCTATTCCAGCTGAAGAGGTCAGAATATCAAGGACAAGGGTACCCTACAAACATGTCTCCCAGACCTGAGTGAGTCTTGAGGTCCAGACTAGATGATGCCTATACCAATTACCTAGTTGCTTCCTTAAGTATTTCTAAAACTGTACAGACAGCAATGGCAGGAGATACGTTTGCCAATGCGTGGGTGCTATTTCACGCTGTTTTGATGGAGCCGTGTGGTTATTTAAAGCAATAATTAAGGTGCTTTATCACTCTTTGGAACAGCAAAATGAGTTCCAAACTAGAAATTATTGCCCAATAATTTTTAAGATCATTAAGGCTTCTTCAACTAACATCCACACCATTGCTTCTCCCCTTTTGCTCTCCTCCCCTCCTCCCACTGCCTCCCTCTCAGTTGGCATTTCCTGTTTCATCGGTTTGTGCATCTCATTCTGTGAAACCAAACTCTGCCAGAAGATGCCGATTTATTTCTGAAGGGAGAGGGGAATTAGAATATACTAGCTTCTGTCTTATTTGTTTTAGGGCTTTGACTTCTAGTCCTCCTCTTGCCCATGCATTTTGGGATTTCGTTACTCTGGAACCAAATTTCCATTGGAACACTGGGTCAAGAAGTTACAGAGAGGGCTCTGAAGGAAAGGAGCTCTCTCTGTAAAGGAGCTTTAGTAGTGTAGTGCCTAAAATTATAGTGTAGTGATGAAAATTATATTCTACATAAGGCCATTAACCAGTTATGGACCAGAAACAGCTAGCTAATCTGGGTATGAAAGACATTTGCTGGCTGCATAGAGACCCAACCATAATAGGTCTCCCATTCCCACTCCTCCACAATGCACTGCCTTGTTTTTGTCCTGCCTCTCTTCAAATTCAAATGTTTTCTTACACAACTTCACAAAGCCCAGTATTCTATTTAAATACACCTTCCTTCTAAAGTAGAGAGGTCACTGGAAGATGGGTCTTTTTTCCAGGCTACCTCCACGCTCACCAGAATAATACAGGCAAGCTACTTCCCCTTACTTAGCCTATTTAATCCCTTGTAAAAAAGAGGGAGTTGATGATTTTTTCAAGGGCAAACTTTGGATGTTCTGATGGACTGAAGAAAAGAGAGGACATACAGTGTATTGTAAAAAGTTTCATTGTTTCTCCATTTCAGTGTCAGGCTTGGAACCCCCTAACAGGCCTTCCAGTAGCGAGGGAGGGAGAGACTGAAAGAATAGAGAATCCTACCCCTCAAAGAGATCACAATCTTAATCCTTTCCCACGAAGGTCAAGGTATTTCATAGCACTGCTGGACTTGCCTCTAAGACTAGCTTCTTACCTGAGAGTCCCATCAAACATCAGGACAACAGCCCAGTCTGGTGTTTTAACATGTTTGTCCTGTGAATGCTGTAACCCATTTGCTGTAGCAGCTGTTTGCATTCTCTCTGCCAGAGCCTCTGGAAGAATCAAAGAGAAATGCATCAAAGAGAACTTGTAAGATGTCTGCAGGGGAGTAACTGTAATGACTCCAAGTCCCCTCTGAGCTTGTATCCCCGTTCCCATCCACGCCCGCCCAGCGTTTAAGCTTAACAAGAACTTTCCACAAGATTTGAAAATGTTTTCCCATTTGTCTCTTTCTTCTAGTTCCAGTTACAAGAGTTAAAAAAAAAAAAAAAATGGGTCCATTCCAGATTACTGAGGGTTCATCTAAATCCATACCATCAGCTAAACTGTACTAATGAAAAGAAATATTATATAGCAGGTATAGCTGGACTTGGGCCAACTCCACCTCCACTCCCAAACAAAATCTCTTCTCAGTAATGCTTCTGAAATTGTTCTTCACTCCTGCAGTTCCAACAAACACTCCTTATATAATCAGGAAACACTGCTTATCTTTCCCAATAGAGATGTATTTATGCTTTGTGTCAATGGAATTTCTACCTACGTTTATTCGGTGACAACATAACAAATGATCTTCCTTCTCCCTTCATGTGACCCTACAATTAATGAGAACAGTGTAGGTAGGTACTTTGTCTTGTTTCCAAGTTTAAAAATCAACTAATAACAGATTTTTAAAGACTTCCATTTTTAAATATCCCCTTAAGACATACTGTAATTAGGCTGTTTACAACCCCTCTTAACACCATGCAGCCACTTCTTTTTTGTCCCTGATTCAAATCACTGATATTAAAAGATATATATAAATACAAGAGGATTTCCTTCAGTTTCTAAGGCAGTCTCACTCTTCATTTTATCTTCTCAGTATGTGATCTTGGGCAAGCTATGTTACCTCTGACCCTCAGTTACTTTATGTAATAGCCACATCTCAGGTCCTTTGAACAGAATGGCAATGACTCTTAACCCCACTCCCTCCATTATAAACTGCACAGCATTCTCTCAATCACTCTGAAATTCTTACCACTTCTTCCTGTTTGCCAGAAGAGGTCATCAAAGAGCTTTCTTTCAGAATTGAGGTCTCCTCCCTGATAGCCAAATCCACCTGCCCTAAAGAGCTGGCTCAGTGACATGTCACAACTAACACCAAGGACTCCTTCACCAGTGAATTACTCACTGCTTGCCTCATAGCTTGTGTATGCACTCAGAGACCTAAATTCTAGTCTGATTCCACACATCAAGCACCCACATTCCTTTTTCCCCACAGTTACCATTTGCTAAGTGGAATGCACCATGTTAAGCTCTGTAAAGGAGCTTTAGTAGTGTAGTGCCTAAGGCACTTGACTGCTAGCCAGAAGGCTGGCAGTTCAAACCCACCAGCCACTCCTTGGAAGGAAGGTTGGGCAATCTACTTCCATAGAGATACCACCTCAGAAACCCATGGGGTTGCTATGAGTCAGATCCGATTCAATGGCAATGAGTTTGGTTTTTGGTTAAGCTCTGTAAATAGAGAGTAAAAATGCAGCTTGTGCCCTCAGAAAGGAAATGTTTATGTTCAGAATATAGGTGTCACTCACATGTAAGCTAGTAACAGGTAGTGAATAAACTTTTAATTAAAATAGCACTGTAATTTATAGCACCTATTGTATGCTGCTGCGACCCTTCCTTGGGTTTTGGAGACAGTATCACTATGGAAGTAGATTGCCCAACCTTCTTTCCAAGTGGTTGATGGATTTGAACCGTCACCCTTCTGGTTAGCAGTCAAGTGCCTTAGGCACCACGCTACCAGAGCTCCTTATTGTATGCTAGGCTCTTTAAATTATAATTTCCACAATGGTCCTGAGGAAATGGAAGTTCAGAAACTTTATGGTTCCCAGCCCAAGTTAAAGCCTTACCAAAAAAATCTGGACATGATTCTATAAGCAATGGGAAGCTAGTAAGTTTTGGAAATAAGCATGACCTATGCTTTTGATCTTTAACAAATTACCCCATCCACCCCTAAATGTCCTATCCTCCCAAATTGTTATGAATATAAAATCCATTAAAATGTAGTTTACTTTGTCATCAAAAAAGCAGTATACAGAAGAGACTTTAGTTTAAATGAATTTGATAAATGAACTGATAAAAATATTGACCCTTTCACCTAGGGACATTGCAAAATACAAAAATTTAATCTACTATCTGTCAAATGCCATCTTAAGACTGAAAATCAAACATCTTCTTGGAAACTCTATGCAGCAGTTCCACTTATTCTATAGGTAGCTGTGAGTCAGAACTGACTACATGGCAGTGGGTGGTGGGTGTTTCGTTCTAATTTAGATTCACTTTTTGACCATTTAGAATACCATCAGCAGTGAATAATCTGGAAGATTAATAAGCAAAATCAATAGATCTCCTCAAATACACTGACATTCCCATCTCATACATCACATCTGACATGACCAAGCCCCAAAGAGACTCCCTGTCAGTTCTGGCTTCATTCAAAGGTCACAACAAGGGAGAAAAAAGAACCACTTCCTTGTTACTCTTCATCTTTCTGCTTGGCAAAGTTCCAATGCTAGAAAATTTTGAATTGTCTGGTTTTTCCACTTCTGCACTCAGATTACACAGTACTATTTATGGAAAAAAAAAAAAAAAGAACCAAAGGCACTCTTGGTCTCCTCAAAACTTGGTCATAAACTGTATGAATCTATCAGTATTGTACTGATGCTCAAAGGATTCGGAGTCGATATAGAGAGCCATATGCTGGCTAGAGAAGCACAGACATTAGTGTAAAATGAGTAAACAATGGGACAGGGTGGCAGTAGATGGTATTTGGAGAGTATTGAGAACTCTCCTTGCTTGCAGCCCTACAAGAGAGACATTTGCCTGAAATGACTTAGATTTGGCTGGAAACAAGGTTAAGGTCAAGATCTTTTCTGGAAGTCTTTCCCAAGTCTAGAATTCCTTTAATCATTTACTCAACAAAGAGGGTCGAAAGCCTGTTACAAACTGCAGAGTACAGGAACCAAAGATGAGCACCATCCCTAACTCACACTTAAGTAAAGTGAGATACACTGGAACTAATTCAGGGGGAAGATATGGTTAACATAGGAAGAAGCAGAGACAGTAAGTTCAGAGAAAAGTCATGGCTCATCTCTTTGATGAACCAGTTAAGCTCAGAGTCCAGACAAAAAGTTATTTCCCATGGTAGCAGCTTACTTTCTGGATTTATATTAACTGTTGTGGTCTCGCCCACCTTTAAAGGAGTTAAACACAGGTAATCAATTCCCCCAAGCAGGTGTTCAGGTAAAAAGGAAGCATTTCTTCATGATATAATTGAAACAGTACTTTAAAACGTGGTGACATGACCAATGTTCTAGTAGAGGTGTTTCTAATGGCTCTTTACCCCCATGCAAGCTCTAGAAATGAAATAGGAAAATGGAATTACAGGGAAAGTGTGCACAGATGAAAATAAAGTAGATTATCCTGCTTATTGTCCCCCAGTTCTTTTGTTCCTAGCTTAACTATCCCCTAGGTAACTTTATGTGCACAAACTAGCCTGACCAGTTCATGGGACAAGGAAGGCTTCTGCTACTTCATCTCCAGTGGGCCTCATCCACATCCTTCAGCTACACTCAGAAACTTAGGTCTTTGGCGTGAAGCCCATGAGCTATAACAGTGATGCCATGAGTGTCCCGAGAGCCAGAGCCCCTTATGCACACCTCTGGATACTGGTGATCAAAGTGGCATTCTCTGGATGGACCCTATTGAGGAGTGACAAGTCTGGGTCAGTGGGGCTCCAGATAAATAACTGCTATACCAATAGAAAGCAATTTTGCCCTTCAAGGTAGGACTTAGAAACAGGCTCAGGGAGGAGGTCTCAAAATCAGTGGCATACTCCAGACTACAATATTAAATTCCAGTATTTCTTCCAACTTTTTAGCCTCCCTGCACCTGCCTGTTATCCCTCCATCTATTTATTACATTATGGCAAGGGAGTGTTACCAATGAACCAGGACATCAGAAATAATAACAGCCCCTTTTCTTCAAGACATTTACAATATAGGAGGGGAAAACAGAAGTACCAAAGTGCTGAAGTGATATGTAGGAAATATCTTCTAACAGAGGAAGGAAGATACTGTGGAGCGTACAACTGAATCACAGAGAGTTTCAAGTGTGCCATTTGAGCAGTACTAAAAAGTACTGATGAGATCCTGATGGAAGAATGTTATTCTAAATAGAGGTAACAGCAGGAGTTAAGAATTTGGAGATAAAAATACAGGCATAATAATTAAAGGTTCGGCTAAAACATAATGAAGGGGAGGGATGTTTGGAAAGCTAGATCAAGAGTACATTAACAACCTAAAAAGCAAAATTAAGGAGTCAGGACTCTACTGAGTATGGAAATTCTGAGACCAATATGGTATTCTTTCATGGACAGAGCAGCTCATTCCACTCCCTCACATTGGCTGACACCCCCAGCTCTGCTCAGATTTCCCTGTACTTGCTTTATCTTGGAGGAACTTACCTCTTCCTTCATCTCAGAAGTACTAGAAATTCACATCGTCAAAAGCATGTGAAATCTCTCCTTCTTTCCACAATAAAAAGCAAATGTTCTCAATTTTTCAGGTGGAAGGTAAAGGAAATGATAGATATGAATTTCCTGACACTGAAAAGTAATCAAGCAAATGTTACATAAAATAAGGACTTTTTAAGTTTCAGGCAGAAAGCTCTGCAGGCAACATAGGACTAGGGATTGATTTGAATAGCAATTAGTCTATCCTTGTGTAAGGGTCATCAATTCAACACAAGCATTAAAGATTGACTTTGTGCTGGCTAAGCATTAGAAAGGATATAGACCTCCCCTCATAAGGCTTTTCTACATGGAGTTCATTATTCTACATTTATTCTGAAACAGTTGCTTCTAGAGTTCTTTAGTCAAATACCAAGCCTACACTTGATACAATAAAGTATTTCTAAATGGGAGGTATGGTCCAAATACTATTATCTTTTGCTGATCTAACTTAAACAGAGAGAAGTTGTAAGAAAATAAGCTAGGATCCACTACAATGTCTTGTTTTACTCTCAAATGCAACATAACTTCTCCCAAGAGCATTTCTTTATTCAAAGAAAATCTGAAGAGTGAGAAAAAAAAAAAAAAAAGCCAAATGTCCTAAGCCCTATTATTTTCAGAATTTAACAATAGTTAAAATGAGGTGAAGTGATTAAATTCCTAAGGGGTCCATTTTGCTACTTACGTACAATGGACATAAATAAAACATCTACCTGCAAGTGATTCTTGTGCATATTAGCCAAACAAAAAAATAGTGCAACTTTCTTAAAAAGAAAAAAAAAACTGAACAACAGATTTCTACTTTTAAGACAAACACAGCAGACACCTCAGAGGCCTCCAAATAATAAAATGGAAAAAACACATGCCGTCAGCTACTGCAATCAGACTTAAAATGGACAAAGTGAGCTATATATACAAAGGGATCAAGATAAATCCCATTAATATTTTTAAGTCCTCTAGGTAAGGTTGCCAAAGTGTATCCATGTCTCACCGTATGGATCAGCATTACAAACAACTTGTTGGGTAAAATATCACTCTATCCAGAACCAATGCAAATTTCTATAAAGCAAGTAACTAACTAGTGTCATTTAGGTGAAAAGGAAGAATGGTTGCTACAAGATTGGAATGGATAGCAGTTGCTCCCTTTCCAAGTATTCAATCAAACATACTGAAGTGTTTTCACCAAATCATTTGGTCACTGGAGATATCATTCCCAAACCTAAGTGGCCCAGGAACGTGGAGGAAGAGATCAAATTATCTTACAGCCATAGAACAAGCTGGAACCATGCTTGGAAACTAGCCCACAGAACTGGGAAGAAAAGGACTACCAGAGAGATACCTAACTATAGCTAAGACAACATTAATGAAAAAGCTATACATTAGACTGATTTCAAACATTCCAAAATGAATTACAATATAAAATAAATGCTCAAAATCAGTCTTTGGGGAAAAGGGGAATTTTCTTTACACAGTTTATTTTAAACTAAGTTTCCGTTTGAATTTTTTAACTGAAGACTCATACGCTAATTTAAGGCAAGCAGTTTTGGCCAACAGAACTAGTGTGCAATCTCCAAATCTCAGCCCAGCCTTGCCAAAGCAAATGACTTCTACATAACTGGATCTCCAAAGTACCTGTCCTTCATGTTTTCTCCATTTTTCCTATTTAGATATTTGCACAAAAGATGTACCTTTTGTCTTAAAATTGCCTGATTTGATAATTAAGCAGAGAAAAACCCCGGTTGTGATTTTTCTGCAAATAATTTTACATTTCCTTCTTTCTAAAAAGGTAACTGCCAACTTAAAGGTGTAATGACACTGAAGAGTAAAAGTCAAGATACTAGCTTTCAACTAGCTAGGGGAAGTTTCCTGAAACCTCACTTTGGTTCATCCATACCCTAGTCCAGGAATTATTTTAACTCCAAAGAACAGAGTTAAGGGCACTATTTAATTCTTCAGGTCATAGGACTGACTGTATAGTCTGTTACAAGTAAGAAGTACAGTTACAATTCTGTAACTCCAAATACTTTTGGGAGGGGAAGTTAAGAACTATGCTTGGCTAGGCAGTGTGAGTTGGTTAAGCTATAAAGTGCTTAATCACTCATTATGGAAGAGGCTCAAGACAACTCACGCTTCCAAGATAAAGACACCAGAAAACTCACATGCCTACATTGCAGCATCTTTGATAGCTAGCCAAAGTAGTCTTCTAAGCAGTAGCCTGGGGACATCTTAAATAATTAATTGGCCTGGAAAATTGGGTCAGAATTACTCACAAAGTTCCTCATCCTTTCCCAAAACAGTATGTGATAGTGTATCTTTTATATGGAAATTTCTTTGTATTTATGTATAAACTTGGTATGGCCTTAATGCTGCAGTTAAGGATTTGTCTGGCTACCACCCTAAGCAGCTTGTTAAGCAATTGCTTCCTTAATGTAACATTTTTACTTCTTAACTCTTAACCTTGAACAAGCAATTCCCTTTGCCCTTTCCCCTCTTTTTTGCATGAAGTCATGAAAGTTATGGCAGTTATTTTTTGGCTTGTAAAAAAAAAAAAAAAAAATTCCTGCAGTTTGAAGATGGAATGTGATACATGTATATAAAAGTATATTTATTGAATCATCCATATTACACACACCCATACTGATTCCAATGGAAAAAAAATTAAAGTTTTCTGAAATTTTTTCTGTTGTTAACTGTGATTATGTTACTATTTATCCTTCTTTATATGTGAGAGAACAATAGAAGTCCTTCCAATTATCCCAGAGAGAACTTACATAAAGCTTAACTTGGAAATATCATTTCACTTAAAACAAAGATTTTATGTTGAGAAATGAGAATTCATTTGTTCATTCAAGAAATATTTATTGATAGGTGCTATGGGAGATACAATGATGACTCAGACACAGATCCTGCCCATAAGGAGCTTACAGTCTACTAGGGGAGAAAGAACACATACATGAGGTACATGGTCAGAGCTATGTTTCAGTAAGATGAATCTGATATTGTGTACAAAGTGGATTGAGGGGGGTGAGATGAGAAGCTGAGAGGCTATTAAAATCATCAAGGTGAGGAGGAAAGATGTGAAAGACTGCTGAGGTAGAACTGACAGGACTAAGCTGACGACTGGATGAGGGAAGTAAGAAAAAAGGAAGACAGAACGCTCAGATTTGTTGCATGAGTGACATCATGAACTGAAGCAATGGGGGTGCAGGTTTGTGAAAATCAGCACATAAAATTCCTCTGCACAGAAACAAAGTGCCTGGAATATACTAGGCACAATAAGAAAAAAAATAACAAATTACCCAGATCAGGAATGAGAGTACCTCAACACAACCAACAACTTCCTCCCCCCTTTACTGTCCACCCCAAAAATCTCCCAACAGTCTCCTCCACTGAAATGTCATAGTGCTTGAAATTAACTAAGGCCTTAAAAAAAAAAAAAAAATTGCTAAGGTCTTTCTCTGGCCATGCTTCCCTTATGGAAACAAAACTAGAAAAGCATTAAGTGATTCAACTCAGTGAGTCATCATTTAGAGCCTCTTGTGTAAATCACTACACCTTCTGGTAGAATACAGGGATTAATCCCCCAGTCTCTGTACTTTAATTTTAAAGCTTATAAGTCTAATAGGGTAGTAAAGCAGAGAAAGGAAGTTAGAACTCTAGGCTGAAGGTGTAAGTTATATGCTAGAAGAAAAGTATAAGGTGCTCTAGAACACGTAGTTTAAAAAATGAAAGTTGGGGCAGACCCTTAAAGAGGAGGGACATGTAGATAGATAAGAATGAATTTGTTTCCCACTTCTAATTCTGGTCAGATCAGGCCCTAGAAAGCAGGACTACCCAAAAAAGGAACTCCCTCTTCCTGTTGCAACTCTATTCTCTCTTAAGAAACCAAAAAAAGCTTAAGCTGGGTCTTGAAAAAAATGACTTAGATGGCAAGAGATGGGGGCAGGGGTGCAATTCAAGTGTATCTTCAGGGAAGAGAGAAGGCACTTGAAGCCAAGGGACCAGCAATGCCTGGCTTATGAGAAACCAGTGATGGCTGACGCATCACTTTTGTGAACGGGAAAAACAGCTGGAAAGGAATATTAGGACCCTGATATATACATGATGCTGCCAGGCACTGAACAGGGTACATGTCTAAGACCAAATTGCTGCCCCCTAGGAGCTTACAGTTATAACAATACAAGGTGGAATAAGCACCACAATGTACAGAATGCAAAATGCTGAAGGACTTAGGAGAAAATTACAGCTGAGTTTCAGCTATTAACACATTAGGATACCCAATAGCTTTCTGACAATTAGTAGTAAACCCATCCCTGAGGGGAACACAAGATAATGTCCTTAGACAACAGGCCCTGGTAAAACTGGGCATTTAGTTTTAAGAAAACCTGGGTAGGAAAACTGAGCTATAGAAGCAACTGGGTAAGCATACAAAATGTGGCACCTTCCCTTTTCTTCCTACACCCAAATCTTTAACAGCACTATGCTTCCTACAGTTAATCTACTAGTGATCCCTAAAGGTGCACCATACTGCTTCAACAGCCAATTTGGGACACTCTACTAATTGATTCTCTGAGCCATCTCTCTTTTGTAAAATGAAGGGGTTATAAAAATGTTCCTAGTTCTTTGCAGAACTAACACATTCTATGAGTCAAAGAATTCTAGGAATCTCCTCTAACCCTTCAGGTGATAATCAGAATGGGAAGCAAAACATTTAAGGAAATGTTCTGACATTTCTCACTTAAAAATATAATTTTTCAATACAGATCACAAATAACTCCTGTTCCAACAGTTAGTTTCACCTCCACTCCACCGTTCTTCCAAATCTTATCATCCACCCATATTAATGTTCTACAGGCTACTCAAGTGTGCACTGACTCACCAAAAAAAAAAAAAAAAAAAGGTCTCTTCTTCCCTACTTCCTTATGCCAGGGGTTCTTGGTATAATTTCTTCATTTTAAAAGGCCAAACTAGTGTATATACACATTTTATAAAAACATTTAAGAACTTAAATCAAATCCAAATAGAATAGTGACAGTGACATCAATGCTTGAGGAAAGTATCAGTAATCAAAATGTTTAGTTAAAACTGCTATCCAGATTAAGTAAACAAGACGTATCTTCCCTCTAATAACTATCAAGCATATAGGCAAGCTTTCCATAACTAGGCTCCTGGGGAACGGGGATCTTAAAGTAACTCAATAGTGGAATTTTGGTAAATATCTCTTAATTTATTAAAAAACCTAAACCATACTGGATGTCTAGCCCTTAGCAATCTGTGACACCAGCCACATTTTTAAGTACCAATTTCTGTAATTGGCCAGGTCACATGGTTTAAGGAAATAATAGCTGAACTGATTCCCAATACTTTTTCTTTAATGGAGAACTAACAAAAGCTACCATGTTCACTTAGGAGGGAGACTATCAAAGGTTTTCAAAACAAGTGATACAAGCAAAAAATGAACAATCTTGATTCTAAAAACCAATACATAAGAATAATCAAAACCAAAACTGGTTAAGGATTTTAAGGCTGCCTCTAATCACTTTTACTCATTCAGGTCATTATTTGAGACATGAAACCATTAGCAGCACAGTCCAACTTCAGTATTAGCCTGAATGAGATACATTTCCCTAAAACTAATGTAAATAGAAATAAATTTTATCTTATATGTGCCACTTTTTCTCCTTTACTCTAAGCCTAGCTACGGTCCCCTGAACCTCAAATCATAGTAAACAAATACAAACCTCCAAATGACATTACAACCTTAAAACCAGAAATACTTAAGTTATCATCTAGTGCCACACAGCCATTACTTCATTCATCAGCAATTAAGCTTCCCCGGACCATCCCCACATAAATTTCTAAAACACTTGTGGAAGGCTCTATCTCTAAGTGTTCTCTATCCATTTGGTACATTAAGCAGTTAGCTAGAATCCCAGGTTCAAATAAATGTTGAAGTTTCTTCTTTTACAAGGTTGAAATTGCTGAACTGAAGGTCAACAATTATATGTCATTTATGTGCAGTTCTTGCAGATTTAAGTAGCCTAAAAATAAAATAGCTTCAATAGAAAAGATCAGTAGATTTGACAAATGCCAACCACTTACTTATAAGAAATAAGCCACTCAGAATAAACAATAATCTACAAATTTAAACTTCATAGGAAGATTATGTCCATAGAGTCTAACAAATTGCTTTCTATAAAGTGCCACAATGTCCACTAAATCATTAAACTCTACAAAAGGGTTTTCAAATAAGTATCAGAGAATGGTAGTTATAAGCACAAAACACAGTTACTATAAACTCACCTGGATTATATGCTATAATAAAAATATTGTTATCAATCACATCTAGATTTCAAGCCTGAACTAAATATATAATCAAACCAGTTGAGAAATTAAGAACAAATCACTATTATTGCATTACCATGTAGATAATCTACAAACCAAAAGGAGCCCTACAAAATCAAAGTTCAATGAACTTATTTACCCTACAGGAAATGAAGAACAGTAATGCTAATGTTTTGAATGTTTTCCAGACTCAGGTCTCTATAGTGTAGTAGTTTTATCAGTATAATGTCTTATTCACTAAGTAAGTCATTCAAATGTAAATAGGTGACCATGATGGCTCTTTAGAAAAAGCATCATTTTTGGAGGCCAATCTGCTTTTACATGTGTTGACTGATGCTGTTTCTTCCTAATCTATTATTTTAGATAATAATATTAGATGGTAACAATAATATACCATATTATATTATTATTTGGTAGTCACCTAATCCACAGGGCAATTTAAAAGTTTTATAACCTAAAACTAAAGTGCAATTCAACTAACTCTCTAGAAAACTCTCACCCAAAGTCAAATACTGGGGGTGGGAGGGGGGGGCGCATGGCACTATCCATTCCACTGCTTCTCAGCAATAGCTCAAAAAGCTGAGAACACAGGAATGAATATACAAGTAAAGCCTGACCTTACCCAAAAAAGCATACAAAAACTTATTTGCCCAAGATCTATTTTTCAGTAGACCTTAGAAGACCAAAACCCAGTGAACCAATCTAATCTTAACTAGCTAAAATGCTAACAGGTCAAGGGTTTTGAGTTGAGAAGTCAAGAACTATATACTGAGCATTCTGACAAATGGGAAATGTATTTTAAAACCGGAAAAACTTCAGTATGATGAGCTGACAGGGCCTATAGAGAAAATCTTGCCCTAATCTATTTTTAAAAAGTTATTTAACTTAAAACCAAGTAAATCACTGAGACAAAGATTTTCTCAAAAAAAACAAAGGTACAAATTCTTAATTAGTAAGACTTACTTTTTACACAAAACTACATCCATGATTATTTTCAATTTCTGTATGAAGACATGTATCTCTAGGGTCTCAAGTTATCCATTAAGCCAAAACAAACAATTCTTAACAGTGTTAAACTATGATGCTAAATCCTATTTCTCAAGTCCAATGATACTCAAAATTTTATAATCATCCCAATTCTGATGATCTGAAATGACATAAGACTTCTGTTTTCTGATCATGCAGTGATTTCCTACAAGCTAGAATATACCTATAATCTAGCATACTACCTTCCCATTTTTTAAAAAAGAAAAAAATTGGTAAAGTCACTATAATTCTGAAAAAGATTTCCAGTTCCTAATTATTTTATTTACATGACGTGTACTTCAAAAGAATGAGTCTTCACTCTGCCTTTCCTAATTCTACCAGTTCCCTCACCATACACAGCAGGAGTAGGGACTACCACCATTCTCAATAGAACTACTTGATTTTACAAACACTGGGCATCCTTGGCTCTAGGCCCTAAATGCCAGATAGCGTCTCCTTTTAGCTCCCCCCAACTCAAACATTTCCAAATGCACTCTAAGAGGTAGTAACAACCCCAAGTTGAAAATCATTGCATTTAGTTAGTGCCCCTAAAAGCCTGAGTAGAAAAACTTCTGTTTCGAAATGCAGTTCAAAATCCACTTGTGGAAAATAATTTCTAGGTCATCCATAATTTATAACATAAAGTTCCTACAACTTAAAATTTTTTTCAAAATAACTCAGGCTAACTTTTTTGCTTTCCACCACAAGCTTAATATAAGCTACAAAAGTACAAGCTGAATTTCTTCTAATTATCACTGGCCTGGGCCAAATGAAGTAGTTACCAAGTATTTATCTGAAATGACCCAAAGGGTGACTATGTGAGTCAGTTACTTAAGTTTCTTTATGTGAAGGGAATGCTGCCAATTTTCAAATATTTGAGGTACTGAGGCCCAACTGGTAATGTCAAACTTCATTTTAGTCTTTAAGACTACAACGCTTTAGCAAACCTAGATTTTCTCAGTAAGAGCAAAACAAAAAGTATTCGTAATTCCTATTCACATACTATCCTTACACAATAGTCCAAAAGATGAACACTGTTAAGAAGAAAATAAATAAGTTATATCTGACAATCTGGCTGCCCTTCGATTAGTAATGACAAGGTATCACACAAAGGCTTGCTTCACCAAATGTGGAAACAAAACCTTCATCCACTTCACACACAGCACTCAACAAGGAACATAATTTGTAAAACGAGTATTAGTCTATAGTGCCAGATTAAATTTTCTTCCAGAAATATTTTAATAAAAATTGGCCATTCCAAGAAACACCCACTGCATGCCCATCAACAAAAGAGAATCATAACAAAATAGAAAATTTATCACATGGCTATGATTTAGAGGAGGAAAAAAAAAAAACTAGCAGACACTGAAGCACATCAGCAAAGTCCAATTAAAGTCAATTCTTTGTCATGGGCTGTGACCAGGAATCTGATTAGATACTGAAAAACAATACAAATGCTGAAATATTTAGGTCAAAGGACCTCAAAGGCATTCCAGTTTGAGACTCAATTTCAGAATAAGGCATAAACAAATGTTAACAAAAGATACAAGGTAAAAAGGGACTCTAAAATTCCTCACATACTCTGAACCTGATAAAACAAATCTAGATTTGTTTTTATTATTTTTCTTTAAACAATTGCCAAGAATGGAGTCAAAGATAAATAGAAGGCACAACAGTTTTGTTTTTTTTGTTGTTGCTGTTGTTATCTGGATTTGGGAGGTTTTTTTGTTTTGTTTTGTTTTTTTTACAAATACAAACTAAACATGGAAAAACTCTACTTCAAAAAAATATTACATGAGAATATCAGTTGCTTTCCAGACATTTAACACTTATCTCACAATTTAAACTTCAATGGTAAAAAAAACAGGTTTTGAAATTGTTTAGTGATATCAAAACAAAAAACTTAACACTTTTTATTGTTTTTAACCATACCAACGAAAACCAAAATTGTCAATTTTTCCAATGAAATTTCTCCACACCAGAAGGTAGTCATGACTCATTTCAGTTTTTCTTGCCTTCAAAATGTTTTATCAAATCCTGTATTTCTTACAGGCGTTTGAAACACGTAGAAAATAAGTAAGAAATATTCCAATGAATGAAACATACCAAATGTCAGTAATAAGCAAGACACATTCCTTTGGGGAAATGGCTGTTAAAAAAAAAAAAAATCCAGTCTATATATGCAAAGTAAGCAAGGAAATTCAGTCTTTTTTTTCTTCTTTAAAAATCCGTTTTCCTAAAATATCATTCCACAAAATTGGAAGTGAAGGACTAAAAGATCAGGAGAGGAAGGGAGGAGGGAAGGGCTCACACACCATTAAAACAAAAAGGAGTAAAAGTGTACAAACTTAAGCAGTTTATAACAGACTAGGGTCATACTCCAAGATACCAAAGGCCAAAGGCTGGTTGAAGAAATTCACTCTTCTGCAGGAGCTAGGGTTTGTACTGCTGCGTGATGATCAGTGAAGAGGAATTCACTGCCTTGGAGCAATGCCCCTTCCTACTCCAAATCCTGGTTTCTGCACCATGCCTCCACGGGGAGGACCTCTCATTCCACCACCCAGCCCACCTCGCGGGCCTCCAGGTCCCCGCAGGCGGTTATCTCGACGGTCTCCTTCCCTGGCGGCTCGGGTCTTCTTCTCTTCCACATTCAGACGGACTTCACCTCTGAACATGATAGGCTGTAAGAATCAAGGTGATGAGACTTCATCAGAATGCTTATAAGCTACTATCAAAGATTGAAAAAAAAAATTAAAAACCTACATCAAGAACCAGCAGCTTATAAATCAGCTATATTCTCCAACTTTTTGTTTTAAATCCAGAACACACAGTCCCCTTAACAAATGTGAATACATATGGACTCTAGACAGCAAGAAAGCCAATTTAAAAGGTACAGTAGCACAAGTAACTCTCGTCTCATTGTACTTCTAACACTCAAGATATTCCAGTAAAAGACAAATCTTATTATCTCAAAGAATTATATAAATAGAATGATATAAATAAGAATTGTCATGTTCTCCATGGATTTGGAGGTTTAGAATAAAGCCCTATAATCACATAATGGCAGAAGCCCTGGTAGCACAGTTGTTACAAGGCAGATAACTGAAAGGCTGGAAGTTCAAACCCACCAGTCATTCCCCAAAAGATGAGGCAGTCTGCTTCCATAAAGATTATAAACTTAGAAACCCTATGGGGCAGTCTTACTCTGTCCTATAGGGTCAGCATGATTCAGAATAAATGACAATGGGTTTTAATCACTTAATGTGGAAAGACTATACTATGCATATTTACACAAAGAGCACATCTGAAAAATGTCACAATTTGATCTAACTTTAATAAAATGCCATTCGCCTTATTAAAATTTTGGAAAATACTTAAGATGATCAAGATAACAGATCTCAATAAAGGGGGAAATAAAAGGATATATCCTACGCTAAAACTTGGGCCTTTCTAATACAGCTAAAATAGAAAACAAAAGGATACTGAGGAATATATATACTCTTCCCTAGCCATGTGATTGTCTTACTTTTTTTTAAATGAATAGCTAACAATACTTAACTCTATGCCAGAGAAGTGTTCTAAATAGTTCACACTGATAAACTCTTCATTTTCATTTTCTGAGGTAGTACTGTTACGTTATTACAGCTATTTTAGAGACTAGTAAACTATGGGCTTGGGAAGTTAAAGAACTTGTCCTGTGGGTCACAAAAATACTCAGTGGTGGGTGGAATGTAAACCAAGGAATCCTGACTGTAGGGTATGTTTTCAATCACTACTAAAGCACATTATGTAGCACAGTCATCATTTTACATACACTATTTCTACGCTCATAAAAAAATACTGAGGGAATGCAAATGACTCCTACCAGCAATACAGTGAGATGAAAAGGAAATAGCAAGTTACATTTGAAGACCACATAGTACAAAAGAATAATCAGAAAGTACACGAGGAAACAGTATTATTTTTTTAAAAAAAGAGGTTCTTTTGACCTAATTTATATTTCAAGTTTTCATTTAAATTACATGTATGTGTATGTGTGCGAAAACCCACTGCCATAGAGTTGATTCCAATTCCTATCAACCACACACACATACACACTTTATCAATCACACCACAAATATTGAGGATACTATTCTACATACAATAGTGCGGTGTAGTAAATTACTTAGTGTGGCTTTTCTATCCATAAGTCTTTGTAAACTCCAAGGTGGGAATTGCTATTAGCAACTGAGGAGATCCTGATTGCTAAAGTGGTCCACCTGGAGTATTTCTGTTGGGAGTGGCACAAAACAATGTTCTGGGAGGTTCCCACTCTCTCTCAGGTGCTTAGAGTTCTGATGCTATGATTCGCTAGTTTGACCACTCTGCCAGACTCAAAAGGAGGCCTCCTAGAGGCAGAACGCTCGCTCACTCTCTGACTGCTGGTTGAGGAAGACGTGCTGCTGAAAGAGACACGCACCCCGGGAAAGAGACATGTGTTGCTGGGAAAGAGACACAAGAGACATGCATCGCTGAGTGAGACACCGAGGGACCAGCACTGCTGGGAAAGAGACTGTGAGAGACTGTTGGCTGAGGGATGGTGGGCTGGGAAAGAGACTGAGCATTTCTCCTGAACTTGAATTGTAGCCTGTGGTGCTTCCATAATAAACCCCATAATCTGTGAGCTGTGTGTGCCCACTGCAGCGAATTATCGAACCCAGGAGAGAGGTGGTGGGTGCTTTGGGAGGAATGGTTGGTGAAAGGGCTGGAGGGAGGCAGCATGTCTGGCCTTGCAGTAAGTAATAGGCCTTGGGTTACTGCTGGTAATCCTGTCTTCCTCTTGTGGGATTAGAAGAGGTCAGAACATGTGGCCTCCTTGCCCTTTTTGCAAATAGGAAATGGAAAAGATAGGGCACTACATTCTAGAGGGAGAGGGAGAAAATACACAAGGAAACAAAATCACAATATAATATAAATATTTTAAAGAAAACAAAACCATGTTAACATCTGAAAGATGAAGAGGAAGAGGTATGGTTCAGGATGGGGTTTTTAAAAGGTGGTTATCAAAGGCATTTCTGAGTTTTCAAGATTAGAAAAGATCTGTCTGAAGCAAAGAAGGTACCAGGCACATAGCCTTTTCCTGAGGAATACTATCTCTAGCAATCCTTTTGCAAAACGATGTCATGGTTTAGACATGTGGATTAAATTTTAAAAAACCCTCTTAGAGAAGGGCAATGTACCAAATGTGAGTGACCAATATGGTGGCATTGAGGATGAGAAAGACATAGAGAGGTACACGGGAGGTACAGACAACAAAGATGAACCCTTTTGCACTTACAGTAAGTACTACATTGTCAGTGAAGGCCAACGTGTATACAGGTGGATAGATGGGTGGGCAGGCTGAACAATTAGGTATGTCTATGAAATGGGGAGTATATCCAAGAACATGTATAGGGTTGGCAGACAATGGTCCTATAAGTTTATATGAATGATCAGAATTCCCAGGTGTATAGTAGAGCTGACAAGGTGCAAGGTTGTGGTCACTACTTGGTCACACCCAGCTACCCAGAGGGGACAAGGTGCAAGGTTGTAGTCACTACTTGGTCACACCC
>NW_006921697.1:7524969-7547908 GCF_000298275.1 Orycteropus afer afer | reverse complement strand
AAGTGGGAGGGGAGCTGTTGCATTGTGGTAAACTGTGGTCAATGTCATGAGACAAAGTGTATGTGAACTACTGTATGGAAAGTGAATTTCTCTGTAAATCTTCACCCAAATCACAATTAAAAAAAAAAAAAAAAAAGATGATTTACAGGTGGGGAAATAAATAAAAATAATAAACAAACAAACAAACAAACGAACCCCTCTTAGAGCTGGCAAGCCAAGCAGTAGGTCTGATCTTGTTTGGCCCATTGAGGATACAAGGAAGTATGATATGAATTCAAGGCCACACCAAAAAGGTGAGCCACTCAACCAAATGTATCCTAAATGATGGACAAATCCATTTGTCCATAAAGCTTACTAAACATTTCTGGGTAGGATAGGCCACTGTTTCCGCCTTAATATCTCAACAGTGTTCTGTAGAAGTTTCACAAAAATGGCTGCTCAAACCGTTTGAGAGATTCACAATGCACATTTAGGGATTAAGACTTGCAGTTATGATCACAATATAACATCATGTTTCCCTCTGGGAAATGTCAATCTACATTTCTTTCATACGGCTTAAAATGTGTGATTTTAAATCACAGAAACAAGGAGCAGAGCAGTGGTCACCAGGAGCTGGGGAAAGAGGGAAATGGGAAGTGACTGCTGAATGGGTTCGAGGCTTCCTTTAGAAGTTATGATAATGTTTTGCAACTAAACAGAGGTGATAGCTGTACAAAATGCTACTGAATTACATGCTTTAAAATGGTTAACTTTGTTATGTAAATCTCATCTCAATTTTAAAAAAAAGTAGTTTTAAAATCCCATACCTATATATCAGTAAATTAACATCATTTATTCTTCACTACTAATACAAAAAAGTGATCTTTGCTAACAAAGACATACGGAAAGGATAGGGTTCTTTAAGAACTACACAGGTAATGAAGTCCTGATTATACAAATCCCGTTATTAGAAAGTAAACCTATGTGTTACATTACTAAAGGTGGTTCCAGGTACGGTATCTTCCAAAACCCAACACACATTGTTGTTACATCAATTCCCACCCATAGCAACATTATAGGGCAGAGCAGAACTTCCTCCATAGGGTTTGCAAAACTGTAAGCTATATGGAAGCAGACTATCAAATCTTTCTCCCAGGGTGTGGCTGGTAGGTTTGAACCTCTGACATTTTGGTGAGCAGCTGAGAACTTAATCACTGCACCACCAGAGCTCCAATTTATCTTTTAAACCCAGTTAATTTACAGAATTAAAGGAGATGCTCTTAACTGTTATATCCAGACAACTGTATACCAAAACTGCCTGAAATAAAATGGCTCACCAGAAGGATGGTGGGTTTGAACTGCCAGCCTTCTGCTTAGCAGTCAAATGCCTTAGGCACTACACCACCAGAGCTCCCAAGACAGCATAAGAGCCACTTTATTTCAGCACTTATGCTATCTTGGGAGCTCTGGTGGCATTGTACCTAAGGCATTTGGCTGCTAACCAGAAGTCTGGTGGTTCAAACCCACCAGCTACTCCTCAGAAGGAAGACTGGGCAATCTACTTCCATAGAGATACTACCTTGGAAATCCAAGGAGAGGTTGCTATGAGTCCAATCAACTCGACAGCAGTGAGTTTGGGGCTTTTTTTTAAATGCTATCTTAGTTAAAGGTAACACTGAATTTTCACCTCCACACTAGAAGGCACCGCTAACAAAAGAATTTCCATATGTCTCAGTATACTGTTAACTATTACTTTTTTCATTCTCATCATTCACTTACTCAAAAACTATAAGTCATTTAAACAGAAGTTGTTTTTCTAAGCTCTCAGGCAGGTCTTTTAGTAATTATGGTTGAAAATGATGGAATAAGTTATCCAACTATGTTGGAATAATTGATACTTCACATTTAAGACCTAGCCATAAAGATAAATACATTCTAAAGAGCCAAGATATAATTTTTTTTTTTTTTAAAAAAAAGGTCAAGATGTAAAATTGCTTACCCTGTTGCTAAGAACCTTCTGAACAGGTTCAGAGTCATCAAACACAACAAAACCAAAATTGGGTAATTTCCCACCACTGTTAATGCGCAGCTCCACCACATTCCCATAACCTACAAGTAAAACACAGCTAATTCAGATAACCTTCTAGGAAGTTTCCATTAAACATCAGATGTGCATTGTTCAATACAATAGATACTAGGCACATGTGGCTATTGAGCACCTGAAATGGGCAAGTCCAAATGAAATGTACCATAATGTACAACAGTAAATACAAAAATGAAGTATAAAAAAGTAAAATATCTGTAATAGGATATTTTTACCTAGTGAAAACAATAATGCTTTAGATACATTAGGTTAAATAAGATGTTCTTAGATCGATCAAAGATCTGAACATAAAACCTAAAACTATAAAGACCATCAATGAAGAAATAAATAGGAACAAACATAGGGGCCCTAATTCAGGGCATAAATACACTATTAAACATAACTAGAAATGCAAAAACACAAGAGACAAATATATGACTAGCATCTCCTAAAAATTCAACACTTACGTGCTTCAAAAGTTTTCACCAAAAGTAAAAAGAGAATTCACACACTGGGAAAAATTTTTTGGCAATAACATATCGGACAAGGGGCTGATCTCTAAAATTTACAGGAAACTTTGATACCTTCCCAACAAAAAGACAAATAATCCAATTGAAAAATGGGCAGTGCAAACAAAGTACAGGCATGTGAGTTAAACATTTACCTCAAGTAGACACACGCCCTGGAGAGAACAATCATGGGAGAAGGAAGGGCTGCTTATGCACAGGGAGATAGCTCAGGGTGCAGAAGAGTATGAAGGGATGGACACTGGGAGGAGGTAACTATGGGGAGGAAGTGGGAGGGGAGCTGCTGCATTGTAAATTTTGGTCAATGACATGAGACAAAGTATATGTGAACTGCTGTATGAAAAGTGAATTTACTCTGTAAATCTTCACCCAAATCCTAATAAAAAAAAAAAAGAAAAGAAAAATGGGCAGTGGACGTGAACAGACACTTCACCAATGACATTCAGGCAAGCTAATAAACACATGAAGAAATGCTCACAATCATTAACCATTAGAGAGATGCAAATCAAAACGATGTATCATCTCACCCCAGAAATAATAGCAAAGTTCAAAAAATCAGAAAACAACAAATGCTGCAAGGGTGCTAAGAGACCCTTACATCTTACACTGCTGGTGGGACTATAAAATGGTGAAACCACTGTGGAAAACTGTAATGGTACTTTCTCAAAAAGCTGGAAATAGAAATACCATATAATCCAGCACCCCAGGTTTATATATAACCTACAAAAATAAGAGCCATGGCACAAGCAGATATATGCACAATTATGGTCATTGCAGCACTATTCACAACAGCAAAAAGATGGAAACAAATTACATGCCCATGAATAGAGGAATGGATCAACAAACTATGGTACATGCACACAATGGAATACTATATAATGTTAAAAGAAAATAATGATGCATCTGTAAAACCTCATAAAATGGATGAACCTAAGGACAGTATGAATGAAATTAGTCGATCACAAATGGACAAATACTGTATGAGAGCACTATTGTAAAAAGTCAAGAAAAGAGGTCCACAAAAACAGAAATATTCATTGATGGTTACCAGATGTGGATGGGTAAACCACTAACTAGAGGGTAGACACATATTAACACTTGGGCGAAGAGTAAAGGAAAGAAAAAAAAAAAACTTATTTCCACAGTAGAAGAATAAACACAACTCTAAAACAGTAATGTGTGAAATATTCTTCCCCAGGGAGGGCATTAAATAAAATGTTACTAAACTTAAACTATGTACTTGGCTTGCTTCCTATTTCTACTGGACAGCATTGCACTAGATGAATTTAATTGTCAAAAGTCAATAACCTACTTTGAAAGAAATCTTTAAGCTCTGATTTGTCCACCTCATGAGGCAGGTTGCCAATGAAGAGCTGGTGACTATCAGGGTGTCTCACAATTCTTCGAGGTTCAACATCACCTTGCTCACCAGCCTCACGAACTCGAGAGGAAACAAAAACAGGAATCAAAAACAGAGAAAAACACCTTTCAGTGGCTAGTCCACTCAATAGTTTTCTAATTACAAGTAATTCCATCAGCCCTACAATATTAAAAAATAAATACACAAACATCAATCCCTCTCCTCAAAAAAAAGGAAAAAAAAAAAACAAGCTCTCACCTTAAAACTGCCTAAACTAGAGAAAGAAATCACACCACTCTGAGCTCTTACTTGGTCGAGGGCCCCTCTGTGGAGGAATATTTATTCGCTGTTCTCGCACTCTTTGATCCCTCTGAGGCCTCTGCGGTGGAATCTGAGACTCAGGCTTAGACTCTGGGCGGGGCTGAAAATTTTGTAAATTAGCTTTTGTGTTAAAACCAAGCAGGCTTACCTTTTTTCTTATAAAATGTCTTAGCTAACACTAAGATTTAAACTACAAAATGAAAATTCCCTCCCAAGAACCATTAAAACCACCTTCCACCCTTCTCCACTATCTTACATACCAGTTCCACATTCTCTAAATGTGTGAAACTATGTTACATGAAATACAAATAAATTTGCATAATGTGCAATTTTAACTAGAACCTCACCTGTGAAGCTGGGACTTTAACAACATGAGGTGGGATCCCAGTAACTGGAACAGCTCCACTGGGTGGTAGGTTTTTACTGGTCACAGATGCCCAAGAAAATGTCTAAGAGTGAAATACCAACATTATGAGATTACATAATACATCAAATCTTGAGATCCCTTTTCCCATTCTATTCACAATTTAGTACTAAAATTCCTTAGGACTAAATAGCAAATAGAGCTCTGGTAGCATAGTGGCTAAGTCACTTGCCTGCTAACCAGACGGCTGGCGGTTCAAACCCACCAGCCACTCCTCGGAAGGAAGGTTGGGCAATCCTACTTCCGTAGTGATACTGCCTCGAAAACCCAAGGAGGGGTCGCTATGAGTCGGGGCCGACTCGAAGGCACATAACAACAACAATAACAAAATAGCAAATCAGGGATATATGAAAGAGGCTTAGAGCCAAGGAAGCTAATTTGCACCAATTTCAAGTTTGTAACCAAAGGAAATGAAATCTCTCCCCCAACACCTGTTCTTCCTCCTCTGATCCTTCCCCATACGCTCAAAGCTATGGTACAACTATCAACCCAATTTTATCAACTTTAGAAATATTCTGACCTTCTCCCATCTGTATCAAAATCACCAGATCCCACTATTCTACCCCTTAATTATCCTCTCTCCAACTCTCCAGCCACTACCCTAACATAAGACATCATTTCCTTTCCACAGGACCACTGTAACAGCTCCCTAGAGGTAATTTATTTTTAACCCAGCCAACACACTTTGCCACCTGGAAGCTAACGTCAACTTTAATACTACAAATTTTAAGGCAATCACTCCCTTTTAATGACCTCTAATTTCTTTGCAATAAAGATTAAACTCTGAAATATTGACAGCTCACAATGACTTAGCCTCCTCTGCTTCACCTTTACCACACTCCCTTTCTGAATTCTCATCCGACCACATAGGTTTTTCTTCTACTCCTTTCTTTCCCATCTCATAGGAATCTCTTCCTTTTCAATTGAAGGGAAGTCTTTCCTTAACATTAGGACAATGCTAGGTAACTCATTACAAGTTCCCATGAAAACTCTCATTTGTAAGTTGCACTTAAAACAACAGTAACTGAATGACTATTTACCAATTCTTTCCTATTCAACTATTAGCTTCCACAGAGCAATAACTCTTACATATTTAGTCTCAACATCTAGGACAATGATTGGCACGCAGCAGGCATTTGAATTAGCGAACTGCTGAAGTGAAACAAGTAACACTCTAAGAACCCTGACCCCAAAAATCTAGCATTAAAAAATATTCCTTCCCAGATCAAACTTACAAGTTCTGTGACTTAATAAATCACCTTGATGTGATCCAGGAGGTGTAACTCTGAAAGCCTTCCACCTTTCAACCATTTCTACTGTTATGTGAAATTACTCCCAACTAGATTAAATTAAAAAAGAGAAGAAACATCCTGTTCTGTCATTTTATTTTTTCAAAAAAGATACACTGGAATTGTTTACTAAAACAAACACACAATAATTTGCAGTTCCAAAAGTGAAATACTAAAAAAGACAGGGGGTTATTAACATGGTGAAAAATAGCACCTGAAATGTCTAGTCTAAAAGGTTCATAACTCTGTTTCCCTATGGAAAAAAATGTTACTTTTGATTTTATAAAGCAACATGCACCTTACTTCTTGTCTGAGACATAACTTAACATGCAAGAAACTGCTCTAAACCACTATCATGAAAATGTACCTACAAAATTCAACCCAATAATAATAAAGGTGAAGAGTTATTTTAAAAAGAGAGAAAGAAATCAAACAAAAATGAAGATCTGTTCCATACCCTTGAGTCTTCCTGTACTGCCTGAGCTATGTCTGCAGGAGCTGGGGAAGAACTCTTCTGAGCATCCTCAGGAGCAGTTTCTTCTAATATGGGCTCAGACTTTTCCTCTTGGATTTCAGATACAGGTTCTTGCTCCGGTTCTGGTTCAGGATCAGGCTCTGGTTCAGCAACAGGTTCCTCTAAATGTTCTTCTAAATCATTGCTTTCACAGGAAAATTTAAGAAATATCATTCTGCCTCCACTGATTTAACAAGAAATTCTTATGTGTTTACTAATAAAGACCTGAGCCCCCAAATAGTTACCCCCTTCTTCTAAAAAAAGATCTAAGAATCATATTCCTATTTCTGAATAGTGGAACAAACAACTTTTTTAAAAGCACTCACTGAGATCATCTTAATTGGAATCACAATTACTTGCTAAAATGAACCAAACAGATCAAAATGAAAGCAAACCATTATTTCTCATTCAGGTGGAATCCCAAAATTATTATAATTTATTTATCACATAACATCACAAAAATCTCCCATGATAAAAACAAACTGGGAGTGCTTGTTAAAAGTATAGCTCTCTCTTTCCTTGAAATGCCAATTCAGTAGGCCTGGGGTGGGATAATTACCCTTCATCATCCAAACAGCAACCCAGGTGTAATTAATTATGGGATAGTCTGTCTATCACCACACCCGGTGAAACACTATAAAATTAAGAGTGTCACGAGGCAACAAGTAAATATTCATTTATTTTCCAATCATACACATTTATTTTCCAACTATAGGAGAAAAAAATCTAAAATACCTTTACACTGATTGTATGAAGGGCATATAATGAAATTCTTTATTGCTACTTAACTAATGATTGAAATTCTACCAATTTATACCTATATCTCTAATTACACAAAAGTCCTTGCACACTTTATATTTCTCCCAAAGCATCTGATAAGAAATCCAATTAGATTTTTCACTTACACTAAGATAAAACTGAACCAAAAACCAACTGACAGATACTAATTAAACAGTCCTTGTATTAAACAAGTTATACGTTTCCGTGAGCTCAGAGTTAAACCCCAGAAATTAAACCCATACTGGCAAGTCAATTCAGATTCACTCCATGTGTTACAGAGCAAAACTGCTCCCTAAGAGTGTGCATGGCTGAAATCTTTACTAAACAGATCATCAGGACTTTCTTTCATGGTGCTGCTGGGTGGGTCTGAACCACCAGCTTAGAGATTACCAAAAGCAAAACCTTTCTTCTGGACAATAACTCTTTCTTGAGATAATTCTGATAAGAGATGACCATCCTCCAACAAAGGGAAAGACTAGACAACTCAACTTTCCATACAGCCCTGGACATGTGAACAAGTTTTCTTACCTGACAGTCTGATCATAGAAAGTTCCAGCATCATCAGGAACCACCTCCGGTGTCTGCTGTCTTTCTTCAGGCTCTTCTACTTCTTCCTCAGATTCTAAATGAGGGAAAAAAGTTTTAAAGTAATTCAACAAGTAACTCAATTCATAAATCAACAGTTGTCCCTTGGTATCCATGGGGTATTGGTTCCAGAAACCCCCAATAGGTACCCAAATCCATGGCCGCTCAAGTCCCTTATATAAAATGACATACTATTTACATATAACCTACACATGTCCTCCTCTATATTTTAAATCTTCTCTAGATTACTTATAATAGCTAATACAACATACAGGCTATTTAAATAGCACTTTACACTGCCCCTCTTAGCCTTTGAGGGATTGCTTTCACCACTTAAATGTCTTTTATTATCCCTGAATGTTTTTTGATCCTTGATTACTTGAATCCATGGATGTGGAATCCATGCATATGGCGAACCAACTGCATTCACTTTCACATTGTTCACTGTGATCAGAAAGATAATTACTAAGAAAAACATACACGACAAAGTAAAAAAACCAAAAACACCAAAAAATTTAATAAATTTAAGGACAGAATTGGGGGTATTACAGAGTTCTCGTTAACAACATAGATTTGAAAGCATACGGCCAATAACTGAATCCATCCTCTACCACCTAACTAGATATAAGATATTGGACTCTGCGTTACTTTCTCTGTATCTAAGGACCCTAATCTTCTAAATAGGAACAATACTACCTAAAGTACCTATTCATAAGGTTGTTGTATTGCACAACATAAAGCACTTAGAACAGTCTCAGCCATTTAAAAAATAATAATAAAAAAAAAAACCTCAAATATTATTATTACTTGCTGAGAAAAAATTCTCCATGGGTCTCTGTGTAGGTTATCACTTGGGCCTCTTCACAGTGCCCTGTGGAAACCGGAGCAGAAATGCTACTATTATTGGTGTGAGTAACAACCTGTCCATTTCTGACCCAGGAGTCTCATATCTCCTACCAACATCCATGAAATGGTAGCAAGCTAACCTGTTAGCTTGCAAGGAAGATAAAATCTCACTCCCTTTACATGTCTCGACAATTAGAAGTCACTGTTAACAAAGAACACAGTATAATGAAAAGATTCATGAAACCTATATTCCTAGGGGTACTCTGATGGCATTAAAAAAAAAAAAAACTTAGGCAAGTAACTTACAATATTCTTATCACTACTTACCCTCCTGAGGCTCAGTGACAAAGCCACCAAAGACTTCATCTTGGTATCTGAAGATATCATTGTGAACATAAAACTTATTTGCAACAGAGCCCTGCAATTCCAACAGAAGTTTTCATTTATTCAGGACCCTTTAAAAAAGCCAAATCACTCTAACCAACTCTCAACCCTGGGGAATTTTGTCCCCACCCAAGGTATTTGGAAATGTCTAGACACATTTCATTTTCCACAACTGAGGGAAGACTGCTACTGGCACCAGTGAGTAGAGGCCAGGGATGAGACTAAACATGCTACAATGCACAGGACACCCCCCAACAAAAAATTATGTGGCCCAAAACATTAATAGTGCTGAGGCTAAAAAACCTTGCTATACACTATGGATGTAAAATGATTACACTCGAATATATTTTATTTGCTCAAATTATTTATCCTTACAACCAGGTCAATAAATCTAAGATGCCAGACCCCCACCTCAAATCACTAAAACATTTCCTTAAATAATGGTGTTAGGTGCCACTGAGTAATTTTCGATTCACAGTGATGTTAAATACAACAGAATGAAACACTGCAGGGTCTTACACCATCCTCACAATCACTGTCATGCTTGAGCCCATCACTGTAGTCACTCCATCAATCCAGCTTGTTGAGGGTTTTTCCTTTATTCGCTGACCCTCTGTTTACCCAGCATGATACCCTTCTCCAGGGATTGTCCCTTTTGACAACATGACCAAAGTATGAGAGACATTCTTGTGTCTAAAGAGCATTCTGGTTGTACTTCCTCCAAAACACATTTGTTGATTCTTCTAGCAGTGTATGGTATATTCCGTATCTTTCACCAACATCACAATTCAAATGAATCAATTCTTCTACACTCTTACTTATTCACTGTCCACCTCTCAAAAGCATATGAGGCTATTGAAAATACCATGGCTTGGGTGAGACACACCTTAGTTTTCAAACTGACATGTTTGCTCTTCAACACTTTAAGGAAGTCTTTTGCAGCACATTTTCTCATTGTTTGATTTCTTGACTGCTGTACATCCAAGTAAAATGAAATCCTTAACAATTTCAATCTTTTCTCCATTTATTATGCTGCTTATTGGTCCAATTGTGCAGATTTTTAATTTTCTTTGTATTGAAATGCAATCCATACTGAAGACTACAATCTTTAACCTTCACTAGTAAGTGCTTCCAGTCTTCTCCACTTTCAACAACCAAAGCTGTATCATCTGCATATCACAGGTTGCTAACAAGTCTTCCTCCAACCCTGTTGCCGCGATCTTCTTCGTATACTCCAACTTTTCAAACTATGTGTTCAGCACACAAACTGAAAGTACACCTTTCCTGATTTTAAACCATGCAGTATTCCTGTTCCATTCAAGCAACTGTCTCTTGGTCTACGTACCTCATGAACACAATTATTTTGGAATTCTCATTCCTCTAAATGTTATCTGTAATTTGTTATGACCCACACAGTCTAATGCTGTTGCACAGTCAATTAAACACAAGCCAACATCTTTCTGGTATTCTTTGCTTTCAGTCAAGATTCATTTGGTATCAGCAATGATATCCCTTTTCCACATCCTCTTCTGAATCCAGCTTGCATTTCTAAAAGTTCACTGTCAATATATTGCTACAATTGTTTTTCAATTTCTTCAGCAAAATTTTAATTGTGATATTAATGATATTGTTTAATAATTTCTACATTCTGTGGGATCACCTTTCTTTGGATTGGGTACAAATATGGATCTCTTCCAGGCAGATGGCCAGCTAGCTGTCTTCCAAATTTCTTGGCATAGATGAGTAAGTGCCTCCAGCACAGCTGTAACTGCTGAAGCATATCATTGGCTATTCCATCAATTCCTGGAGCCTTGTTTTTCACCATTTCCTTCAGTGCAGCTTCGTTCAATACCATCAGTTATTGCCAACTCCTGAAATAGATGGACACAGACCAATTGTTTTTTAGTACAGTGACTGCGTATTCATCCCATCTTCTTTGGATGCTTCTACATTCAATTTGCCCATAAAATCCTTCAGTATTGCAACTCGAAGCTTGAATTTTTTCTTCAATTCTTTCAGCTTGAGAAATACCAAACATGTTCTTCCCTTTTGTTTTTCTAACTCTAGGTCTCTGCACAATTCTTTATAATAACTTTGTCTTCTTGAGCTGCTCTTTGAAATCTTCTGTTCAGCTTTTTCATCTTATTTCCATTTGCTTTAGCTATTCCTCATTCAAGAACAAATTTCTGAGTCACTACTGACATCCATTTTGGTCTTTTCTTTCTTTTTTGTCTTTTTAACAACCTGTTGCTTTCTTTATGAATGATGTTCTTGATGTCATCCCACAATTCCTCTAATTTTCGGTCACTGTTGTTCAATGCATGAAATCTATTCTTTAGATGGTCTCTAAATTCAGGAAGGATGTAAACAAGGTCATATTTTGGCTCTCATGGACCTGCTGATGGTCTGCTCCACAGTCAGCTCCTGGTCTTGATTTGGATAAAGATACTTGAACTTCTCCATCGCCTCTTGCCACAGTTGTAGTAGATCTGATTCTGGTGTACTCCATCGGTGAAGTCCATGTGTACAGTCATTGTTTGTGTTGTTGAAAAAAGGTATTTACAATGAGCAAGTCCTTGGTCTTGCAAAATTCTATCATGTGATCTCCAGCATCATTTCTATCACCAAGGCCGTATTTTCCAACTACTGGTGATTATGTTTCCAACTTTCATATTCCAATCACCAGTAATAATCAACACATCTTGATTGCATGTCTGGTCAATTTCAGACTGCAGAAGTTGGTAAAAATCTTCAATTTCCTCGTCATTAGTAGTTGATGCGTCAATTTGAGTAACAGTAGTATTAACTGGTCTTCCTTGTAGGCATATGGATAGTATGCTATCACTGACAGTATTATACTTCAGGATGGATCATGAAACATTCTTTGTGACAATGAATGTCACTCCTCTTCAATCTGTCATTCCCAGCATAGATCATATAACTGTCTGATTTAAAATGGCTAAAAGCAGTCCATTTTGGCTCACTAAGGCTTAGGATATCAATCTTTATGCATTCCATTTCATTTTTGACAACTCTCAATTGTTTCTTCCCATCGTGACTCTTGCCACATCAGCAAATGGGTGTCCCAAAAAGCTTTACTCCATCCACGTCACTAAGGTTGACTCTACTTTGAGGAGGCAACTCTTTCTCAGTCCTATTTTGAGTGTCTTCCAATCTGAAGGGCTCATCTTCCGGCACTATATCAGACAGTGTTTCAGGGCTATTCATAAAGTTTTCCAGTCATATATCAGACAGTGTTTCACTGCTATTTATAATGAGAAGTGGACAGCCCCTTCCTTCTGAATCTGTCTTAGTCTGGAAGCTGCACTGAAACCTGTCCACCGTGGGTAACCCTGCTGATATTCAAAATACCAGTGGGATAGCCTCCAGCCTCACAGCAACACACAAGCCACCACAGTATGACAAGCTGACAGATTCTGGTAGCTTACTGGGTAAGGCTGGCTGCTAACCAGAAGGTCAGCAGTTCAAACACACCAGCTGCTCCATGGAATAAAGATTAGGCAATCTATTTGCATAAAGATTTATAGCTTTGGAAACCTAATGCGGATCGCTATGAGTCAGGATCAACATTATGGCAAAAGAACACATACGTAGACAGGCTAAAAGATCAGACACATCTGGACAAAAGGGAATACACTGTGACCAAAGAGCTCTGGTAGTGTAGTGCCTAAGGCACTTGGACTGCTAACCAGAAGGCTGGTGGTTCAAACCTACCAGCCACTCCTCGGAAGGAAGGTTGGGCAATCTACTTCCATAGTGAAACCCAAGGAGAGGTTGCTATGAGTTGAGTCCGACTCAATGGCACATAACAACAACAACAACACCCATGACCATATATAAGTTTGGTAGACGATATTTCCACATACATATTTGTCCTTTGGGAACTCTGGTGGCACAGTGCCTAAGGCATTTGACTGCTAACCAGAAGGCTGTCGATTCAAACCCACTAGCCACTACTCAGAAGGCAGGCTGGTCAATCTACTTCCATAGTGATACTGCCTCGGAAACCCAAGGAGGGGTCACTATGAGTCGGTTCCTACTCAGTGGCGGTGGGTTTGGTTTTTGGTTTTATTTGTCCTATGTATAGTAGAGCTAACAGGGCAATGTGATGATTAACTTCTTAACCCCAGCCAAAAACCCTGAGGGAATGAGTCCCTGTGTCCACAGGCTCAAGGACCATGGTCCTGGGGGCCATCAAGCTCAACTAGCATAACATACTACACAAAAACATTGTTCCACATACTACTTTTCTGAGTGGCAATTGAGGTCTTAAAAGTTGCAAGCAGTCATCCAAGATGCAACAATTGGTCTCTCCTCATTCAGACCAAAAGAAAATGAAGAAAACCAAAGACACATGGAAACAATTAGACAAAGGAATTAGTAGATCATGCTAACCTCAGCCTACATGATCCTGAGACCAGAAGAACCAGATGGTGCCCAGCTACCACTGTCAACCACTCAGAAAGAGCTCAAAATAGGAGACTCTGGATAGAGTGGAGAAAAATGTGCAAAACTCAAAATCATAAAAAAGACCAGGCCAGTTACTGGTGAAACCCCAAAGACTATTAATGGCCCCTAGACACCCTTCAGGCCTGGAATAGAACTCACTCCCACAGCTTCCAGCCAAACAGACAGATATATAAGATGAATATTTACAACAGGTAGGTAGACTCCTCAGAATGAACAACTATGGGAGATTAAAAGGGCAGCATTTGCACAGGGCAATAGCTCAGAGGGCAGGAATGCACAGAAAATAAGAACACAGGAAAAAGGTACCAGAAGGAGGAAGTGGGAAGACAGCTGCTACATTCTGTGGATGGCAATCAATGTCATGAAACAAAATGTGTATGAACAGTTGTATAGAAAATGAATTTGCTCTGTAAACTTTCACCTAAATCACAATATCAAAAATAAAAAGGCCTAAGTCTGTTTTATTCACCCTTTAACAGAAAAAGAAATTAAGAAAACAATTCCCTTTATAATAGCACCCAAAAGAATAAAATTTCTAGAAATAAATTTAACTAGGGAAGAGAAAAGACCCATGCTCATGGAGTGCAAAGCTTAATACTTTTAAGATGTTAATACTACCCAAAGCAAACTATTAAACAACACAGTCCCTATCAAAACTCCAAGAGTCTTTCTTCAGAAACAGAAAACTCAAAGTCCCAAATTCATATGGAACTGCAAGACACCCCAAACAGCCAAAGCAATCTTGAAAAAGAATTAAGTTGGGGACATACACTCCTCACAGATTTCAAAACATATCCTAGTTACAATAATGACAACATAGTTACAGTAATGAAAACTATATATTGATGCTATACAGATCAACATATAGATTGATGAAACAGAAATATAGCCATGCATCTACAGTTAACTGATTTTAACAAGAGTACCAAGTACACCAGATGGGGAAAGAGAAGAAGAAGAGTCTCTTCAGTCTCTTCAGTAAGTGGTGCTAAACAACTGGATCTCCACATACAAAAGAATGAAACTGAAACATACCTCATACCGTAAACAAAAATTAACTCAAAATGAATCAATAACCCAAATATAAGAACTAAAACTGGGGGAGGAAACACTGCAAAAAAAATAATAATAATAAAATACATTGACCTATGTCACTTTAGTTTTGTGTATTTCACTGTACATAAATTATATTTCAATAAAATGCATTTTTTAAAAAAAAGAACTAAAATTGCAATACTTCTAAAAGAAAAAACCTGGAGGAGGATCTATGTAGGAGATCCTAGACAGAGCAGGAGAACAATGTGGAACAAAACTCAAGACCCAGTTTTTGATAATGGAATACTTGTTAACACCAAATACTTGCGCGCGCGCGCGTGCACACACACATACACACACACGAGATGAATTATACTTCATCAAAATTAAAAACTGTTTTATATGAAAGGATTTTATCAAGAAAGCGAAGAGGCAACTCACAGAATGCGAAAAATATTTGGTAACCATATATTTGATAAGGGTTTCATATCCAGAATTATAAATATCACCTACAATGCAATAAGGAGTCTGGTAGCATAGTGCCTAAGGCATTTGACTGCTAACCAGAACTGGCAGTTCAAACCCACCAGCCACTCCTCAGAAGAAAGGTTCGGCCATCTACTTCATAGTGATACTGCCTCAGAAACCCAAGAGGGGTAGCTATGAGTCGGATCTGACATGATGGCAGCAGATGTGGTTTTTGGTTACAATGGAATAAAAAGAAAAACACCCTGATTTTTAAAAGGGCCTTGAACAGACATTTATCAAAAAAGACATACAAATAAACAATAAACATATAAAAAGAAGCTCAGCGTTATTAATCATTACAGAAATGAAAATTAAAAGCAAAATAAGATACCACTTCATCTGGTGGCATAGTGCCTAAGGCATTTGACTGCTAACTAGAAAGCTGGTGGTTCAAACCCAGCAGCCACTCCTCAGAAGAAGACTGGGCAATCTACTTCTGTAGAGATACCACCTACCACCTCAGAAACCCAAGGAGGGGTTGCTATGAGTCCAAACTGACTCAGAAAAACAGAAAATAACAAGTGCTGTTGAGAACGTGAAAAATTTGGAACCCTCAACCACTGCTCGTAAAATTGAAAGATGCTACAGTCGTTACAGGTAGCTCCTCAAATCGTTAAATATAGAAGCACCCTATTTCCCAGCAATTCCACTGCTAGATATATACTCCAAAGTATTGAAAGCAGGGACTCACATAGATACTTGTACACTGATGTTCACAGCAGCATTAGTCACAATAGCCAAAAGGTGGAAACAACCCATCAGCGGGTGAATGAATAGACAAAATGTGACATATTCATACAACAGAGTATTATTCAGCCATGAAAGAGAAATGCTACCACGTGTATGAACCTTGAAAATACACTGAGTAAAATAAGTCAGATGCAAAAGGACAAATACTGTATGACTCCATTTAAACACACAAATGCATGAAGTTTATTAGTGGTTACCAGGGGCTAAAAGGAAAAATAAGGAGGAGTTATTACTTAACAAGTAGCAAGCTTTTGTTTAACCAAACTCACTGCCACTGAGTCAATTCTGACTCATAGTGACCCCCTTTGGGTTTCTGAGGAGTAAATCTTTACAGAAGTAGATTGCCCAGTCTTCCATCCACAAGTGGCTGATGGGTTTGAACCACTAACCTTCTGGTTAGCAGGCAAATGCCTTAGGTATGCCATCACAGCTCCTTAGTTTCTGTTTAGAAGGATAACAAACATTTGAAGATAGATTTGGTGATGGTTGCACAACATGCTAAATGTAATCGATGTCACTAAAAACAGTCAAAATGATAAAATTTTTTAATATATACTTTACCACAATAAAATACTAAAATAAGCAATGACACTATGGGAAGAGGAAGTATTAGCAATCAATAAAAAGTGAAAATAAACATTAACTTATAATGCCCACTTTCTCGAGGGAAAAAAAAAAGTCAACGTCGTAAAAATAAAGATGGAGGGACTACTGAAGATTAAAAGAGATTAAACAGACATGATAACTAATCTTGAATCAATAAGGGGAAAAAAACTTACTATAAAAAGACATTGGGACAATTACCAAAATTTAAATTTGGACTACATATCAAGTAATTGTACTGCATTAATGATTGCCAGATTTAGTAACTGCAGTATGGTTATGAGGAAAATGTCTGAATGCAATGTCTTTAACATCTTTACAAATGGTTTAGAAGAAAAAATAATAGGTAAATAGAAAAAGGACTTTAGGTAAAGGGTATGTGGCATTTACAGTACTATCCTGGTAATTTTTTGTACATTTAAAATGTCAAAATAAAAAGTTTTTTAAAAGATATGCATGACGACTATGAGACCAGAAGAACTAGATGGTGCCCAGCAACCTCTCTCAACCACCTGGAGGAGGATCTGTGTAGGAGATCCTAGACAGAGCAGGAGAACAATGTGGAACAAAACTCAAAATCATTTAAAATAAAGGAGGGGAAGGCCACTCGGTTTGCTGGTCTGATAGAGCCCAATGGAACCACTGAGAATATGGGCCCTAGCTGCCCTTGAAATCTGGAATTGAACCCACTCCTGCAGCTACCAGACAAACAAAAGACAGGCTTATGAGCTGAACATTTACATTAGGTAGATACACTCCTTGGAGAAAACGATCATGGGAAAATAGAAAGGCTGTGTATGAACACGGAGACAGCTCAGGGGACAGAAGTGCATGGATGGAAGGACAAAGAGAAGAGGTAACTATGGGGAGGAAGTGGGAGGGGAGCTGTTGCATTATGGTAAATTGTAGTCAATGTCATAAGACAAAGTGTACGTGAGCTACTATATGGAAAAAGTGAATTTGCTCTGTAAGCTTTCACCCAAATAACTATTAAAAAAGAAAAAAAGATAATGCATGATCTTTCACTGTTTTTTTCCCACGTATGTGATTACTATGTAACACTAACAATTACACACGTACCTCAGGAGCAAGGACAAATGTCTGCATAAATCTCCTCAAAGCCTGGTTGTTATTAGAGAGCAGCCCCATCACCTGGACCACCACACCATCATTTAGAGTAGCATGTGCATCAACATGACGAATCTTAGTGTGGCAGTTGGTAAAGTTTTGTGACATCACTTTCCTATGGATTTCCTAAGGAATTAAGGCAAGAGTTAAGACCTTAAAACATATATAACCTTCAACCAAAATATCACCTAACACAAATTTGCACGTTTAATTACAAAGTGGACAGACTCAAATTTGTCTTAGCATACTCTATACCCAGTGACCACACTTGAGACTTCTAATTCTACTGAATAAACACTCTAGAAATATATTTAGAATAAATGATCCCCATCCTAAAACCAATTATCTATAAACGTGCATTACAAAAACTTCAGAATAAATGGACAACTGTGATATGACCTGAGCTTCTCAATAAATACAATATTGTATTAAGCACATATCACCTTAATTTAATGGGTTATTTACTGGTTGCTAAAATCCTAATGGGAGCTCTGGTAGCATAGTGCCTAAGGCACTTGACTGCTAACCGGAAGGCTGGCGGTTCAAACCCACCAGCCACTCCTCGGAAGGAAGGTTGGGCAATCCTACTTCCGTAGTGATACTGCCTTGGAAACCCAAGGAGGGGTCGCTATGAGTCAGGGCTGTCTCGACGGCACATAACAAGAACAACAACAACAAAATCCTAATAAAGCTTGGTATGCTTACTTTTTGTCCATAGACTGCATCTGCAGGTTTTCCATTTGAATCCAATCCTCCATGGACATAAGAAGAGTTCTTCCCATAAAATCTGTAGAATAAGAAAATACTTGTCATCTTCAAGCATCCTAAGAATTGGTATTTATTTTTCATGTGAGTACCTACTGCTTCATCATCCAGACTCTTGAAGGCAGGAAATGTGATTTCTTGGTCATCTTTGTATGCAATCATCTATTATATCCCCTATGTGGCACCCAGTCAATATTTGCAGAATGGGAATGAATTTGGTTAATGAGGAAGAACACTATTTCACAAGTCACAAGTTTCAGGGTTTCAGAGAGGATGATCATGCTGGAATGATCATTCAGTTTATGCCAAGAAAGCCACTTCAAACAAAAGTTCCTATTTTCCCACAGGAAGGTAACAGACAAGCTGGGGACATCTGTATTCTCCAATAAATTCAGAGTCCTTTTATATCTTGAAAACGCACATGAACAGCTTCCATTAAAAACCCACTAACTCAGGAAGATGGCATTAAAGGAGCTTTTAATAATATCTGCTGATACAGTTAAGAGCTTTAGATTTTAATTCCCCATCACTTAATTCACCTATATTCGGAATTGCTTTGTTTTCATTAAAACAATATTCTATCAAGAATGCAACACATACACAAAATAGACCACCCCACAGATTATCACTATTAGGATTTATTGCTTTCTTCCAGATAAACATTTGTTTACAAATGAGACTATACATATTCTGTATCTTGATCTCACTCCCACAAAAGGAGCCTACAATAACTGAGTCTGCCTTTCTACTTTTAAAATTACTTATAGGAATAAAAAGGGGGGGACCAGGTTTGCAGTCCGATAGAGCCTGGTGGAACCACTGAGACTATGGCTCCTAGCTGCCCCTCAGATTTGGAATTGAACCCACACCTGTGGCTTCCAGCCAAACAAAAGACAGGCATATGAGTTGAACATTTACCTAAGGTAGATATACTCCTTGGAGAGAATGATTACGGAAGAAAGAAGGGCTGCTTATGCACAGGGAGACAGCTCAGGGGGCAAGAATGCATGGAGGGATGGACACAGGGAAGAGGTGACTGTGGGGAGGAAGTGGGAGGGGAGCTGTTACATTGTGGTAAACTGTGGTCAATGATATGAGACAAAGTATATGTGAACTGCTGTATGGAAAGTGAATTTGCCCTGTAAATTTCTACCCAAATCACAATAAAATGAAATAAAAAATATTAAAAAATAAAAATTAAAAAAAAAATTATTTAAAGGCTTCAAAAGTTAGCCAGAGATTCAGATCACTACTGGTTATACCACTTTTCATTATATTTAAGATGAACCTTAATTAGAGAGATGAAAAAATGTGAGGAGAGAAGAGAAAAGATGTACCAATTTATGAAACAGCATTAGAAGATGACACAGCATTACCTGTGTAGCATGTCTGGGGCCTGGTTCAGCAGTGTATAATACTGTCTCACAAATTCCCGCCCGACCAGCAGGGGACTAGGCTTCTCCATAACCATTGCTTTGGTCAATTCAACCTGAGGGGAAAAGAATGGTCAAATATGTCCAACCTGAAAGAACAAACACAAAGAAAGAAAGGAAGGGGTAGAAAATAAGAGCAAATCCCTTAGCTGAAACCAGACAAGGCCACTACAGCAATACTTAGTTTTAAAAAGAAATAAATGTTCTAAGAATAAACAAAACCTATAAGGACCAGGTAAGATATTATGCATTTAAATTTACTGCAATCAGATGACTATATGGAGGGTGGAGGGAATCATCATCAGGAATTCATCATCACCCCCAATATTCCATTTTCTTAAATTGGATATAATAATCTCAAAGGAATGCATTTCCAACATATATCCTACTACAATTTTCTGTAAATTATTAAACCAAGTTAAAAGTGTTGCAATTGTAAGGTCTGTTGCTGTTAAGTGTTGTCAAGTTCGATTCAACTCACAGTGACTATGTGCAACAGAACAAAACAATGCCTAGTTCCGAACCATTCTTACAATCATTGCTATGTTTCAGTCCATTGTTGTAGCCACTGTGTCAATCCATCTTGAGTTTTCCTGTTTTCTGCTGACCATCTACTTTACCAAGCATGATGTCCCTTCTCCAAGAACTGGTCCCTTCTGGCAACATATCCAAAGTAGAACAGATAAAGTCTTGCCATCCTCATTTCTAAGCTGTCCTTCCTCCAAGACAATTCAATTCTTCTGAAGTCCATGGTATATTCAATATTCTTTGCCAACATCGTAATTCAAAGGCATCAGAGTTCTTCTGTGGTCTTCCTCATTCACTGTGAAGCTTCCACATGCCTAAGAAGTGTCTGAAAAAAACAAGTTTGGGTCAGCCACGTCTTAGTCCTCAAGTTGACATCTTTGCTTTTTAAAACATTACAGAGAACTTTTGCTGGAGATTTACTCAATGCACTATGCCATTTGATTTCTTGACTGCTGCTTCCATGGGTATCGATTGTGGATCCAAGTAAAATCAAATCCTTGACAACTTCAATCTTTTCTCCATTTATCATGCTGCTGCTTATTGATCCAGTTGTGAGAAATACAAATTCAGGGTGCCAGCTCTAGGTGAAGGCTTTCTCTCTTTTGTCTCTTCAGCTTCAGCTTCCTGGGTCTTTGGAAATCTCCACGTCTTGGCATCTATCTTATTCCAGTCTCTGCTTTTCTCTGTTTGTGAGGAGTTTTGCAGACTCTGTTTTTTTTTTTTTTTTTTAACATTGCACAGTATTCCACTTTGTGTATGTGCCATAGTTTGGTTTATCCTTTCTTCCACTGCTGGGCACTTGTTTCCAACTCTCTGCTATTATTATGAACAGTGCTGTGATGAACATGACCGTGCACATCTATTCAGGTCCCAGCTCTCACTCCTTTATGATATATATCTAGTAGTGGGATTGCTGGATCAAATGGTATTTCTATTTCCAACTTTTTAAGGAAGTACCATACCATTTTCCACAGTGGTTGCACCATTTTACAGTCCCACCAGCAGTGTATAAGGGCTCCAATCTCTCTACACCTTTGCCATTAGCCCTTTCACACTTGAAGAATTTCTCTCTCCCAAACATTTTACCGGTCCCAAAGTCATTAACAATTACTACTTCATTAGGGCAAAGAGTTCTAAGTGGGAGGTTACTCAGTTACCAGCCATTCAGGTTTGCTGCAAGTGTCCATCTGAGCTGATCAGGTACTCCATATTTGTCTCATCATCACTCTTTCTGGCCTCTGATAAAATTTAACTGAGAATATTATTCCATTGCTCTTAGTCTCTCTTTAGGTATCAACATAATGCTAGATTTCCCCAGCTGCATAACCCATTTGTTCATTCCTTTACCTTCAGCTATTACTTCTCCTTCTTTCTACTTGTCATGTATTTTTACCCAAACTTTCCCACCTTGGAAAGAGACATCAGGTTCAGCTGCTGTGCCAGTCCAGATTGCCGGTAGCAAGACCAGTCTAGCAAGTGCTTCCCACTCAGTCCACTCCCATTCATGCTGGGTAGGGTTACACAGGTACAAAACTAATGGGCTATCTCAGTCACTGGGCAAGACAGTAGTATTATTCACTGTCAGCCCCAATTCTGCCACATGGGAGGAAGGCACAATCCATCACATAAGGCCCTTGGGAATTCTGACATACAGGTTCAGGAATATAGTTACAGTCTCTTGCTTAGGGATCACCCCTGCCTCTGCTACCTGCAGCTGCATCCCAGGTCCTGGGACCATAGCTTCTGGCAGAAAGAAAGCAATGTCAGGTGATGTGGGGAAGAACTGTACAGTGGCACCAGCATCCTCCCTCACCCCCTCTTATGCAAATTCCCCAGAAAAACATAGGAATCTGTCCAGTGGAGATCCTCCCTTTGCCCACTTCATGTTGAGTGTGAACATTTAAACACCAGTCTCTGCTTTTTTTTTGTTTGTTCCTTCCTTTATATCTCAAAGAGATTAACCCAAGACACATACATACTACACTATTCTAGCCTCGTTAACATTACAGAGACAACTCATTTCCCAATGGAATTATAAATACAGGCAAAGAGGTTAGTATCTACAATACATTATTATTTATGGCAATATTAAGTATAAGGGTATTCGGTTCTAAACAAATACTAGCTTGTGCATGTAGGAACACTTATATTTTTACCCAAGCTAAATCAAAGAAATCTTAGTATCTTTAAAACATAAACCAAAAAAACAAAATTTTAAGCGTGTATTTAGTTCACTTTATAAAAAGACCAAAATTACCTAAAAATAAAATTGGTGAAAGTTAGCAAATAAAATGTTTCTACTCAACAAAATAACTTCCCAAAACTGCCAAAACCGAGTGCCAGCAAGATGGCGGAACAGGCAGACAAGCTACACAGACCCTCTACAACAAAGTAAGGAGAAACCAACTGAAACTGATTCAGAAGATAATCCTGGAACCCTGAGCTTGAAGGGAAGGATAAAGAAGTGGATTAAATACCAAGTAGCAGAATAATGCTGGAACTCGTATGGTAGAATTTTGCAAGACCAACGACTTGTTCATTGCAAACACCTTTTTTCAACAACACAAACGGAGGCTGTACATGTGG
>NW_006921697.1:7519684-7522745 GCF_000298275.1 Orycteropus afer afer | reverse complement strand
GCGGGATCGGGCAGTGTTTCGTTCTGCTGTGCATGGGGTCGCTATGAGTCGGAAACGACTCGACGGCACTTAACAACAACAACAGCAGAAGAACATGAATGAAACAATGTGTAAGGAGACACACAAAGCTATAGGCTGCTGGCTGTCCTGAGGGCACAGCAATTTTGAGTATTTCCCAGTAGCAACCTAAGAATTGGCTGTGCTCACCAAGGACTTGATGGGCAAGGGCTGTGTTAGTGCCTGACAACTGAAAAATAAACAGGAAAGAAGGAGACAAAGAGACCTGTGGATTGCCAAGTGGCTGTTCTGGGGGCGCAGTCATTTTCAATATTTGCAAGTGGCAAATGTGGTCATTTTGAATATACTCAAGTGGGGTTCTTACTTGGATGGAAACCAAAGAATAGGCTCCATTTGCCAAGAACAGCACAGCCAACCACACTAGAGGCTGATGACTAGAAAGGTGCAAGACTCCCACTGTTACTCTTGTATCCCACACCCTCTTGGAGAACAGAGGTGTGGCCACACCCTGCCTCCACATACTTTCCTGACCAGCAGGAATTGCATGCCAGCCTCTGCCCTGACAGAGCCTGGGCACTGTGCCCTGACCCCAATGGTTATGTTTTTTTGTTTGTTTGTTTTAAAATTATTCTCTTTATCATCCTCCCTATATTCTTTGTCTCTTTCCCATCCCCAGTTCTTGTTTTTTCTATTTTTTCCCGCCTCTTCCCTTTTCCTGGTTCCTGTCTTTTTTGATAGGTCTTTCTACTGCTGGGCTCACAGCCAATCCATAGAAGTAAATCCATTTCTGGTCTGAAGAGTAACTCAGGACCATAGTCTCAGAGGTTCCACCAGTCCCTATACAACCAGTAATTCTGGTCATTTTTGTGTTTTTGAATTTTGTTCACATTTTTCCTCCTACTCTATCCACGATCTCCAGTTTTGATCCCTTTCCAAGCAGTTGGCATTGGTTGCCAGGTACCACCTAGTTCTTCTGGTCTTAAGGTCATAAAAGGCTTAAATCCTCATGGTCCATCTTATCATTAGACTAATTGTTTCCAAACACCTTTGATTTTCTTTACTCTTCTGTGCTACACATGAGAGGAGATCAAGAGTTTGCATCAAAGATGGCCGCTCAAAAGCTTTTATGACCCCAGTCGCTACTCACCAAAGCAGGCTGTAGAGAAAGATTTTTATGTACTATGTTGTACTAGAGCAGCTCTGGTAGCATAGTGCCTAAGGCATCTGACTGCTAACCAGAAGGCTGGAAGTTCTAACCCACCAGCCACTCCTCGGAAGGAAGGATGGCCAATCTACTTCCGTAGTGATACTGCCTCAGAAACCCAAGGAGGGGTCGCTATGAGTTGGGGCTGACTCGACGGCACATAACAACCACCTATGTACTATGATGTACCAAGAGAGCTCTGATGGCATAGTGCCTAAAGCATTTGACTGCTAACCAGAAGGCTGGTGGTTCAAACCCACCAGCCACTCCTCAGAAGGAAGGCTGGACAATCTACTTCCGTAGTGATACTGTCTCAGATACCCAAAGAGGGGTCACTATGAGTCTGGTCTGACTCAACGGCAATACTCACTCATGTTGTACCAACTAAGCATGGTATCCCCTGAGACCACAGGATGGTCAGCTGGTTCAAGGTGTCCAGCTGTCTCTGAGAAGTTACTCCAATTCTGCCTTCTGTTACTTCTATAATGTAAGTTGCTAATTTTGTAGCACAAGTGCATATGCAAGATTATCTTCAGCCAAATCTATCCATGATCTAAGGTATATTTCTATGTTTTTTTTTTTTTTTCACTTTCCCTTCCCCAGTTCTTTTTTTTTTTTTCTCTCTTCCTTTTTCCTGGTTCCTTTCTTTTTTCTTTCTTTTGGTATAGAAATGATATTTCTATTTTCAGGTTTTTAAGAAAACGCAATACCATTTTCCAGAATGGTTGTACAATTTTGCAGTCCCACCAGCAGTGTATTATAGAGCTCCAATCTATCCGCAGCCTCGCCAGCATTTGTTATTTTCTGTCTTGTTGAACTTTGCTATTATTGCTGGGGTGAGGTGATAACTCATTGTTGTTATAATTTGCATCTCTCTAATGGCTAATGATGGTGAGCATTTCCTCATGTGTATGTTGGCCGCTAGTATGTCATCTTCAGTGAAGTGTCTATTCATGTCTCTTGCCCATTTTTTAATTGGGCTTTCTACCTTTTTCATGTTGAGGTGTTGAACTTTTCTATAAATTTTGGAGGTTAAGTCCCTTGCCAGGTACGTCATACCCAAATATTTTTTCCCAATCTTTAGGTTCTCTTTTTACTCATTTGGAGAAATCTTTCAAGGCACTTAAGAATTTAATTTTTAAAAGGTCCCAGTCATCTAGCTTCTCTTTTGCTGCCCATGTATTCTGAGTTATGCTTGACAGTGTATCTATGCCATAGATTAGGACCCTTAAATTTACTCCTATTTTCTCTTTGATGAGCTTTATAGTTTTGGGTTTTGCATTTAAGTCTTTGATCCAATTTGAGTTTCTTTTTGTGTATGGGGTGAGGTATGGGTCGTTTCATTTTTCTCCAAGTGGATATCGAATTTTGCCAGCAACATTTATTAAAGAGGCTATCTCCCCCCCATTTAATGGGTTTTGGCCCTATCTGAAAGATCAGCTATCCACAGATGGGTGTGTCCATTTCTGGGTTTTCGATTCTGTTTCACTGGTCTATTGGTCTACCATTGTACCAATACCATGCTATTTTGATTATTGTGGCTGTATAGTAGGTTTTGAGATCTGGGAGTATGAGACCAATTTTTCTTCTTCTTTTTATTTTCTCTTTCCCTTCCCCAGTTCTTGTTTTTTTGTTCCCTCTTCTCTTTTCCTGGTTCCTTTTTCTTTCTTTTGGTTCTTCCCATTCTTTGCTTTCCTTTCTATAGTTTTCTCATTTTTTCTTTACAATTCTTTTACTGCTGCTCCTCTGTCTCATGGCTTCCTCCCCAGATATTATGGGGTTTTCTTTTTCTCATTACCTTTCTTTTATCCTTTTTCTTAATATATTTTGAAATACTTT
>NW_006921697.1:7518124-7519584 GCF_000298275.1 Orycteropus afer afer | reverse complement strand
AGCAATTATTCCTATTTGTTTATGCAGTTAGGGTTTTTCTTTCTTGATTTATTTTCTTTATTTTTTTGGATGGTTTTCTATTTTTTTTTTTCTCTAACTAAATGACAGACAGCAACACTTCCCACATAACCAAACCATATGTGCATCTCCTGCGGCCCCACTCCCTAAGGGCCAGTATTTGCTTTTGTACCAACTGACCAATGACAGACAGTGGCCAATATCAGCTCAACTCACCCTCAATTGCTCTTTATGAACAGCTAATAGACATCTGTGCACACACTCTGATTTCCCATCACACCTACTAGGAGACAGCTGGTGAGTGCCTAAGTGCTAACAATTAGTGAATAGAGGAGCAGAGTACCCTGCTTGTACAGATATATCATAACAAAATAAAGAAAACAAATTCTTGCACAAATCACAGCAACATACAACCACAAATTAAACATAAACACAACACCACTGCAATGTCTCAGAGATAAAAGAGCATCACAGTCCACACAAAGCAAAATAAAGATGGAGGAATAGGCAGACAACAGACACAGAACCTCTTCAACAAAGAAAAGAAAAACCAATTGACAGAGATACAAAAGATAATCCTGGAACCCTGACCTTTGAAAGGAATTATACAGAAGTGGATTAGGCAACAACTAGTGGAAAAATCTGAACGAAAACAGTAAGTACAAAGATGGTCGGAGCTACGGACTGTCACTACTCTGACGAGACCAACAGCCTGAATATTTCCAAGTGCTGTTGGAACCTGAGAATTGATCTAAAGATCAGTCCTAGTCACCAAGGGCTGCAGGGACAACTGCTCTGGTGGCCTATGACTAGGAAGGGAAACAGCAAGGAGGGAGACAACCTGAGCTGTAGACTTTCTGCTGTCCAGAGAGCACAGACATTTTCACTGTTTACATACAACAGCCATTCTGGATATTTAAAGTGACCGAGGGCACGGCCATTTTGAATTTTTACAAGCGGTGGCAATTTTGGATATTTAAAGTGACCAAGGGTGCAGCCATTTTGAATGTTTACAAGTGACAGCCATTTTGGATTTTAAAGTGATAGCATTCTCATTGGATTCCAGGGATCTAAGAACAGGCTCTGTTTGCCAGGGTCGTCAAGGACATATGAGAGGCTGACAAAGGAAAGGAGACAGGTGGTGAGTGTATACGTGCTGTCAACTAGTGTATAGAGGAGCACAGCACAGTACCCTGCCTGTATAGATAACATATAAAGAAAACGAAAATTGTGGGCAAGTCAATCCAACATATAATCACCAATTAAATTGTTGTTATATACCATTGACTCGCACCTGACTCATAGTGACCCCTCCTTGGGTTTCCGAGACAGTATCACTACGGAAGTAGACTGCCCCATCTTCCTTCTGAGGAGTGGCTGGTGGGTTTGAACCACCAGCCTTTTGGTTAGCAGTCAAGTGCCTTAGGCACTATGCTACCAGA
>NW_006921697.1:7499589-7500946 GCF_000298275.1 Orycteropus afer afer | reverse complement strand
GAGCAGAAATCAATGAAACAGAAAACAGAAGGGCAATAGAAAAAACTCAACAGGACCAGAAGCTGGTCTATTGAAAAGATCAATAAAATTGAGAAACCACTGGCAAAGTAAAGGGAAACAGGGAGAGAATACAAATAACATGAATAAGAAATGAAAATAGGTGGTATCACAACAGAACCAAATGAAATAAAAAGTCAAGTATCAGGATACTACGACAAATTTGAAAATCTGTAAGAAATGGACAGATTTCTAGAAACATACCACTTACCTAAACTAACATAGACTGACGTGGAAAAGTTAAACAGATCATAACAAAAGAAGATATTGAACAGGTCATCAAAAAATTACCAACAAAAAAAGTCCTGGCCCAGACAGTTTCACTGGAGGATTGTACCAAACATTAAGAGAAGAACTGACACCATTACTGCTCAAACTATTCCAAAACATAGAAAAGGATGGAATCCCCTCTAACTCATTTTATGAAGCAAGCATAACCTTCATACCAAAACCAAGGAAAGACATCACTCAAAAAAAAAAAAAAACCAATATCCCTCATGAATATAGATGCAAAAATCCTCAACAAAATCCTAGCCACTAGACTCCAACAGCATATCAAGAAAATCATTCATTATGACCAAGGGGGGTTCATATCAGGTATGCAAGAATGGTTCAACATTAGAAAAACAATCATCATTCACCACATAAATAAAACAAAGGAGAAGCACTACATGATCATATCAATTGTTGCAGAAAAGGCATTTGATAAAATCGAACACCCATTCCTGATCAAAATTCTCAGCATAATAGGAATACAGGGGATAATAAAGGGTATCTATGAACTGGTGGCGCAGTGCCTAAGGCATTTGACTGCTAACCAAAAGGCTGGCAGTTCAAGCCCACCAGCCACTCCTCAGAAGGAAGATGAGGCAATCTACTTCCGTTAGTGATACTGCCTCGGAAACCCAAGGAGGGGTCACAATGAGTCAGGTCTGAATCTACAGCACTTAACAACAACATGCAAAACCAACAGCCAACATTATACTCAACAGAGAGAGACTGAAACCATTCCTCTTGCAAACAGGAACCAGACAAGGATGCCCTCTATCACCACTTCTAGTCAACACTGTACTGGAAGTCCTACCAGGGCCATAAGGCAAGAAAGGGAAATCAAAGGCTGATGATATGATCCTATACTAGAAAGCCCAAGAGACTGAGTCAAAAATCTACTGGAACTAATTGAGACAGTTAGCATCGTGGCAGGATAAAAGATCAACATCCAAAAATCAGTTGGATTCCTCTACACCAGCAAAGAGATTGCTGAAAAAGAAATAAGGAAATCAATACCATAAAATACTTG
>NW_006921697.1:7479953-7498929 GCF_000298275.1 Orycteropus afer afer | reverse complement strand
GAACTTGGAGGACATTATGCTGAGTGAAATAAGTAATCACAAAAGGACAAATTTGCCTCCCTGTTGGAAACCTCTCGTACCACCCTTACCTGGGTCCCTGCGGCTGACTCCTCCTCTGTCCAGATTCCTTGGCCTTTTAATCCCCTTTCTCCCACTCTCCCGCCCTGGTGCTTTGGGTGTGCCTGAGTTCCCTCTCCTCACCTGGATCCCTGCGGCTGACTGCTGTTATGTTGGTGAATGTCTTATTATGTTTTCACCATAGTGAAAGTAACTAAAAAAATAAAAATAAAAAACCACTAAAACCAAATGCATTTCATCAAGTAAATTCTGACTCCTAGCAACCACAGAAAACAGGCAGGGTAGAACTGCCCCACAAGGTATCCTTCTTTACAAAGGAGTATAGTGCCTAAGGCATTTGACTGCTAACCAGAAGGTTGGTGGTTCAAAACCACCAACTGCTTCATGGAAGTAAGATGTGGCAATCTACTTCCTAACCAGAAGGTCGGTGGTTCAAAACCACCAACTGCTTCATGGAAGTAAGATGTGGCAATCTACTTCTATGAGTCGGAATCTACTTGATGGCAGGGGGTTAATCCTTAAGAAAGCTGGCAGCCACATCTTTCTCCTATGGAGCAGCTGAAAGCTTCAAACTACTGACCTTTCAGTTGTGACCCAAGCGCTTAACCACTGCACCAGCAGGCTCCTAAATAATTCCGACCACCTCAAAATTATCATGAGGATTTATTAAATACCTTTGAGTGCTAAGAAAGTTACCTGGCACACAATAAGTCCTCAATTACTGTCAGCCACTGTCAAACTTTCAGGAAAAAAAATACCTTACATGAATTCAACTTTTCATTTGAGAGGAAAGAGAAAATCATCCTGAATTTAACCATAAAGGCAAACAAAGGAATATTTATAGATCTAATTAAAGTATAAAAGAAAAAAGATTGGGTTTGGTTGGTCAATTTCTAAAGTACTTTATACAGACATGTTTATATTCACCTGGTTTATTTCTGTTTTCATGAATGTATCTCTTGTTCATATCTGCCCCATTTACCACTTGCTTCACAAAAAGTCAAAAGGCCAGTTCTTCACTTTTCCCAAATAACAGTCATCAGATCAATAAGGAATAGCTTCCCAGTTAGACAGTAGTTTGCTTGCAGACATGAGTAGGTTATCAATTACAAGAATTTGGATCCTGAGCCTTCAGACGTACTCAAACAGAAAGGATCTGTGGTAACTGCTGCATTGTTTCCTGGCTCTTGGTTAAAATAGGGAGAAAGGAGTTTCAGATGTTCTCACTCATCCTAGATTCTTCAGAATTTAAAGATAACAGCTGGATATTAGAGGAGCTTGGCAGCAATGTAGCCATGATTTCCAAGCTTTGAGATCTTCCATTACAGCGCTTAAACTGAAGCATTTTTTTCAAACTTTCTCATAAAATTTCTCTCCTGGCTTAGCTACAGGTCCCTAGGTGATGCAAGATAGTCCCCACTCAGTTAGTAACCCAAAGGTTCCATGTTTGAACCCACTGAGCTGCACCACGGAAGAACCATGTCTGGCAAGCAGTTTCATAAGATTACAGGTAACCCAACTCTGAAACCTACAGAGTCTCCCCAAATGATTAAAAAAAGAAAAGAATGCTTCAAAAGGGCTTAGCCATTCCATTTGAAATCCAACATCTGATCCAATCCCAGATGAAAGGAAAAAGCCAATTTGATTAAGTCCCACATCTCCTAACTAGTTTCAGAACTGGCAAATAGGCCTCCCAATTCCTCAGAAACAATAAAATTTTAAAATTTGTCATTTTCATTCCTTTAGGTTGCACATAAGGAGCCTTTGTGGCCCAGTGGTTTGAATCCACCCAATAGCTTTGCAGAAAAGCTAACAATCTGCTTCCATAAAGTTAACAGCCAGGAAAACCCCATGGAGAAATAATACCAATTACAATAGCTACTAAAAAGATAAAATATCTAGGAATAAATCTTACCAGAGACACCAAAGACCTATACAAAGAAAACTATAAAACACTACTACAGGAGACAACAAGGGATCTACATAAATGAAAGAACCTTCCTTGTCCATGGATAGTTCAATATTCAGACCAAATATTGTGAAAATGTCAATACTACCTAAAGCAATCTGCACATTTAATGCAATCCTGATCCAGATACCAACAAAATTTTTTAAGGACACAGAAAAGCCAACTACTAACTTTATATGGAAAGGAAAGAGACCTCGGATAAGCAGAGCACTACGAAGAACAACAAAGTGGGACGTCTCACACTCCCAGATCTTAAAACCAGACGTACTCAAACCTGTACAGCTACAGTAGTCAAAACAATGTGGTATTGGTACAATGACAGACAGACAGACCAATGGAACAGAATCAAAAACTCAGAATAGACCTATCAGTCTACAGACAGTTGATCTTCGACAAAGGTCCCAAACCCATTAAATGAGGAAGAAATAGCCTCTTTAGCCTCTTTAACAAATGGTGCTGGCAAAACTGGATATCCACTTGCAGAAAAATGAAACAAGATCCATACTTCACCCCATACACAAAAACAAACTCAAGTTGGATCAAAGACTTAATCGTAAAACCCAAAACTATAAAATTCATCAAAGATAAAATAGGGGCAAATCTAGGAGCCCTAATTTATGGCACAAATAGACTATCAAACATAACCCAGAATGCACAGGAAGTGGAAGAGAAGCTAGATGACTGGGACCTTTTAAAAATTAAATTCTTATGCACATCAAAAGACTCCGTCAGAAGGGTAAAAAAGAGAATCTACAGACAGGGAGAAAATATTTGCCTATGACATGTCTGACAAAGGACTTATGTCCAAAATCTATAGAAAACCTCAACACCTCATCAACAATAAGACAAACAATCCAATTCAAAAATGGGCAAGAGACATGGACAGACACTTCACTAAAGACATGATACTGGCAGCCAACAAACACATGAGGAATTGCTCACAATCTTTAGTCGTTATTGTTGTGTGCCGTCAAGTCGGCCCCTACTTATCATAGCAACCCCTCCTTGAGTTTCCAGGGCAGTATCACTATGGAAGTAGATTGTCCAACCTTCCTTCCCAAGAGTGGCTGGTGGGTTTGAACCGCCAGCCTTCTGGTTAGCAGTCAAGTGCCTTAGGCACTATGCTACCAGAGCTCCTTCTTTAGACATTAAAGAGATGTAAATCAAAACAACATTGAGATACCATCTCACCCCAGCAATAATAGCAAAGTTCAACAGGACAGAAAATAACAAATGCTGGCAAGGTTGCAGAGAGAATGAAACTCTTTTATACTACTGGTGGGATTGTAAAATGGTACAACCATTGTGGCAAATGGTATGTTGTTGTTGTTGTTATGTGCCGCCGAGTCGGACCCAACTCATAGCGACCCCACCTTGGTGGGCATTTCCTTAAAAAAACTGAAAATAGAAATACCACTTGACCCAGCAATTCCATTACTAGGAATATATCCTAAAGAGGCGAGAGGCAGGACACAAACAGACATATGCACACCTATGTTCATCACAGTACAATTCACTATAGCAAAGAGATGGAAACAACCTAAATGCCCATCAACAGATGAATGGATAACCAAATGATAGTACATTCACACACTGGAATACTATGCTACATTAAAGAGCAATGAAGGATACGTGAATCACAACGTGAATGAGTTTGGAGGACATTATGCTGAGTGAAATAAGTCAATCGCAGAAGGACAAATATTGTATGAGCCCATTACTGTAAAAAGACAAGGAAGGGTTTGCTCCTACTGTCAGAAGCTAAGAAGGACATTTGGAAGCAATCAGCCCTAGGACATGATGCACCCTAAGACCAGAAGAACTAGATGGTGCCGGGCTACCAATGCCAACCACTTGTCAAGGGATCAAAACTGGAGATCCTGGATAGAATAGGAGGAAAATGTGGAACAAAATCCAAAAACACAATAATGACCAGAATTACTGGTCGGATGGAGTCTGGTGGGACCCCCAATGCTATGGCCCTGTGATACACTGCGGGCCTGAAATAAAACTCACTCCCAGGGGCTGGCTCTCAGCCCAAGAGGCAAATAAGACGTACACGCAGACCACTCAACCCAGGGTGACGCACCCACATACGCTATGGAGACGCATCCCTTGGAGCAATCAACCACGAGGCACCAGAAGGGCAACATTCACAGAGGAAATGCAGGGCACACAGGAGTGCATAACTATTAGGGGCACGGGGGAGAGGGTACTGGGAAGGGAGGGGATGAGAGTGAATTAGGGTTGGGGATGGTAATTGGGGAGTGCAACCAAATGTACATGAAATGCTGAATACAAAACAACCTCTGCTTTGTAAATCTGCACCTAATGCACAATTAAAAAAAAAAAATAAAGAAAAGAAAACCCTAAGGACCAGTTCTGCTCTGTCACATGGGGTAGCTGTGAGTCAAAACTCCACTCCACAACACCTAACAACAAAAGTTTCACTTATGTTTTATGTAAAAAAAAAAAAAAAATGGAATGCAAAGTTTTGTTTCTTTGCCTTATCCAGAATATAAAAGCAATTTAAAGGGCAATTTTCATGATAGGAGAAAGAAAATGAAAAAAGATAGTACACATAAAGCAAATTCCTATCTTTTTACATCAGTTGTACTCCCTTTCCTTTTGTACAATCTTACTATTATTCCCTTGTCATGATTACAAACTTCATCATCAACCTAACTGCATCCTTCAATACTGCCAGACAGTCTTACAGTAATCTTCTAAATAACATTTATCAAATACGACTACTACTCACATCCAATCTTCCTATGCAAAAAGATTAAAATTCTCTGGGCTTTATGTCAAAAGTAAGAAAATCTATATATGATCTCAATGTCTGTTTTCTTCTCTTTGAGATTACCTAAACCAAACCAAATCAGTGGACATGAAGAATAAGACACTTACCACGTTATTACCATTTTATTTCAGATCATTGAGATAAAGTCAGAATGCTAAGTTTAAACACATTTACACACTAAATAGACAGCCAACTCCTCTAGGTTCTTCTTCACCAACTGTGGGAAGCTTTTCAGAAAAATCAGTTATCATTTACCAAGTTTCCAAACACTAATTTTATTCGTTAGTTTAGCAGTTTAATAGCTCACATTTATTGCATTATCTTGCACAGTATGGTTTTTCTTACTCTAACTCACCGTGATCGAGTAGACTCCATAGCGACCTCTCTTGGGTTTCCAAGGTGGGAAATTTTACAGAAATACATTGCCCCATCTTCTCTTCCACTGAATGGCTGGTGGGTTTGAACTGCCAACTTTCTGGATAGCCGTCAAATGCCTTTGTTGTTGTTGTTGTTGTTATGTGCCGTCGAGTCGGCCCCGACTCATAGCGACCCCTCCTTGGGTTTCCGAGGCAGTATCACTACGGAAGTAGGATTGCCCAACCTTCCTTCCGAGGAGTGGCTGGTGGGTTTGAACCGCCAGCCTTCTGGTGAGCAGTCAAGTGCTTTAGCCACTATGCTACCAAAATGCCTTAAGAGCTCCTTATGGTTTTTATTGTTGTTGTTATGTGCCATTGAGTCAGACCCAACTCACAGCGACCCCTCCTTGGGTTGCCGAGGCAGTATCACTACAGAAGTAGATTGCCCAACCTTCCTTCCGAGGAGTGGCTGATGGATTTGAACCGCCAGCTGGTTTTTATTAGCACTTCTAAATTTTACAAACAGATGCTACTTTATCTTGGTTTGAAATTGTCAACTTCAGTAACACATGATAGCTATTAGCCAATACTCTATCACTGAAGTTGTGTGTTTTAATGGCAGTCATCAGGGCTGCCTCAAATACACCTGTTGTCCTTGATTCAGACTCATGGCAGTCCCTTGTGTGCAGGTAGAACTCCTTCATAGGGTTTTCAAGGCTGTCATCTTTCAGAATCATATTGTCAGACTCGTCTCCCAACATGCCTCTGGGTGAGCTGAACCACACCACCCAGGGACTCCCAAATACCCTATAATCTCCCACTTACACTATAAAGGAGTCCCAACTTATGACAGGTTTCTGTTCTGATGACTCAATCCTAAGTCATTTCTGACAGATCAAATTTTTTTTCTTACTTTTCATTATTATTGCCTTTTATTAGTAGTAACTTTATAAATCATAACATTGAACATCTGTGAATGAGCATCTTGAGAATGGTAGCATCAGCAAATTACATGCTGCAACCAAAAAAAGGTTGGTAGTTCAAACCTACCAGCCACTATGCAGAAGAAAGATGGGACAGTCTGCCTTTGGAATGATCTACAGCCTTGGAAACCCTGTGGGACAGTTCTACTGTCCTGTAGGGCACTATGACATACAAATGACTCGACGGCAGTGGGGTTTTTTGGTTCGGTTGAGTGTTTGGTCTCAAATACAATACAGTATGCGTCACTTAACCTCCACCCATTGACATATATATCCATGGCCCCGACAAATATATCCATGGCCCCGTGACGGTTCTTTTGTTTTTAAAAACAGACAGCAACTCTCTTTTCATTTGTTATTTCCCCAAAGATTTAAGGACCCTAAACCCAAACTCTTGCAGCACTGGACCACAGCTGATATACAGGTAGGTGAGACAGAGGACATGGCTCTGGGTTTGAACTCCTGGGTTCTGTTTGGAAAAGAATAGAGGGCCTTCTATAGACTGTCCCCGGAAGGAAGATGGGGCAATCTACTTCCGCAGTGATACTGCCTTGGAAACCCAAGGAGGGGTCGTTATGGGTCAGGTCTGACTCAATGGCACACAACAACAACAACACAGACTCTCTCGGGAGCTCTGGTAGCGTAGTGCCTAAGACACTTGACTGCTAACCAGAAGGCTGGCGGTTCAAATCCACCAGCCACTCCTGGGAAGGAAGGTTGGGCAATCTACTTCCGTAGTGATACTGCCTCAGAAACCCAAGGAGGGGTCACTATGAGTCGGGTCCCACTCGATGGCACATAACAACAACATAGACTCTCTCAGTTGCTACCACCATCCAATTCTCCAGCCTCTGCAAGCAACAGCAGCAATGAGGACAATGGCAAGTGTGCTCCCACAAGGTTTTAATACAGTGTTCACATAATGCCTAAAATCACATAATGTTCTGTTTCACATATTAAGCAGCATGTACCTATAGCATAGTTCCATTTAAGTAGCAGCTCTGGTTCCTAAAGTCTCTCCATTATGCTATTCTATAGTAAGTGTTGATCCACCAAAGAGCAAAGAAAATGGCAGTAATATTTTTGTTAATATTAAAAAAAAAATACTCATGTGACTTAAAATGTACAGTTAGCCCTCCATATCTACAGGTTCTGCATCCACAGACTCAATCAACCAGACTGAGGAGGAAAGAAAAAGCAATTAAGTGGTCAAAGCAATCCCTCGAAAGCTAAGGAGGATTTACATAGCATTTACATTGTCTTAGGTATTATAAATAATCTAGAAAGAATTTACAGCATATGGGAGGATATACTCAACTTATAAAAAAATACTATGCCATTTTATATAAGAAACTTGAGCATCTGTGGATTATGGTATCCACTTGAGGTCCTGGAACCTCCCCTGTGGATACTCAGGGAAGACTATACTGACATTTAGGGAGGAAAAAAAAAAACTGCTTCATTGCTAAAAAGAAGACCACGACCCAAAATGAAACAGCCAAAGGCTTCAAGAATTCTGTATTACTCATGGTCAGATAAAACCATGAAAGGTTCTCCTTAAATACTAAGTCTCTTAAAAGTAAATACCCTTAGTTGACCTTCTAGCCCCAAAACTTAAGTGTCTGACAGAAAATAAGCACAAAATGTTTTAATTCACTCAACAGTCTCACATAAATATTAGAATTTTATACAGAATGGCTAAACAAACTGTATCAAAATTGAATTGTCAGGTTTTCCAAAATTTAGATTTAAATAGTACAAAAGTCCAAAGAGGAAACTAACCAAAGGCGATAAAAACTAAAAAACCAAGCTCACTGCCATCGAATCAGACCCAACTCATAGTGACCCCTCCTTGGGTTTCCAAGGCAGTATCACTATGGAAGTAGATTGCCCCACTTTCCTTCCGAGGAATGGCTGGTGGGTTTGAACCGCCAGCCTTCTGGTTAGCAGTCAAGTGCCTTAGGCACTATGCTACCAGAGTTCCCAAAGATTGATATATAGAATATATATAGAATTCCTATACAAATCAATGAAAGAATACTAACCCAAGAGAAAAACAAAGTGGAACAGGCAATTCTCAGGAAAGTACTAAGTGGGAAACAGAGAAGACAGATTGCCTTATTAAGTAACCAGTAAAATGCAAATTAAAACCTATCACTTCTCTCCTGAGAGCCCCCCCAAAAAAAGTATTCAAATAGCAGGCAATAGCAAACATGGGCAAGAAGTAGGGAAAAGAACAAGTCTGTTGGAGGGTATGTCAAGTGGTACAACCACAGTGGTTATCAGTTATTTAATAAAATAAAAATACTTTGATGAATAATATGCCAATTCTCTTCTAGGTGTATATACTAAAGGAACTCATCCATGTGCACAACAAGACACGAACAGAAAAATTACCGTGGCCCTAGTTCTAAAACACAAAATTGATAACCTATATGTCCTCCATCAAAAGGGAAATGGATAATAAATTGTGGTTCATTCACATCATGGAAACTTCTACACTTAGAAAAATCAGATGGGACACTTCAGAGATCAAAAACGGTACTATTAATAATTATGCTGGGTTAACTGAAGTGAACTGGGATATGTACTGGCAAAGCAGGACGTTGAGTCACCCTATTTATAGCAGTCATAATAAACTCAGCATGAAACAGATCTCAAACACAATGTTAAAATGAAAATAGTCAGTTACCAAATATGTACTTACATTTAAATGCTTTTAGTATACACAAAGCAATAACATATATTATCATGAGTACCTATGTAAATATATTTTAAAATATTCCCTAGACATAAAAATAGATCAATGGAATGGTACAGAGTCCAGAAATATACCCACATATATATGGACAACTTACTTTCAACGAAAGTAAGAAAAGACAATTCAATGACAAATACTCAACAGTGTTAAATCAGATATATGTAAAGAAAAGTATAACCTTGACTCACACCTTACATCATATATGATGTTTAATTCAAAATGGTTTAAATATAGAACCTAAAACTGTAAAACTTCTAGAGAAAATTCACATAGCCTTGGATTAAACAAAGATTTTTAGATAGGATTCCAAAAGCACAATCCATAAAGAACGAATTGGCAACATGGACTTTACCAAAATTCAAAAAAAAAATTATACTCTGCAAAAGACAGGTAAGAGAATGAAAATACAAAAGCCACAGACTGGGAATATATATTTACAAATCCTAATACTGATAAATAGCTTGCATCCAGATTAAAGAATTCTCAAAATTAATTAAGAATACCAACAACTAGATAGGTAGAGATAAGTATTGATTTGGGTGAAGAGGACAAATGTGAGTGATCTACATGGTGGTATTGAGGAAGACAGAGAGAGGTACATGGGACGTGCAGACAACAAAGATGAACCCTTCAGCACATACAGTACTGTGTTGTCAGTGAAGGCAAACACGTGTATACAGGTGGATAGATGGGTGGACAGGCTGAACTATTAGGTATGTCTATGCAGCACGGAGCATACAAGACCATGCGTAGGGTTGGCAGACAATAGTTCTACAAGTGTATTTGTATGTTCTGTAAGAATTCCCAGGGTTATAATAGAGCTGACAAGGGACAAGGTTGTAGTCACTTCTTGGTCACAGCCAGCTACCCAGAGGGACTGAGTAGTTGAACCTGTGGACTCAGGACCATAGTCACAGGGGATATGAAGCTCAATTGGCATAACATACTACACAAAACATTGTTCCACCTCCTACTTTGGCAAGTAGCGACTGGGATCTTAAAAGCTTGCAAGCAGCCATCTCCCCTCATCCAGAACAAAGAATGAAGAAAACCAAAGATTCATGGAAACAATTAGTCCTAGCAACTGGTACACCATACAATCCTCAGCCTATATGACTATGAGACCAAAAGAACTAGATGGTGCCCCGCTACCACCATCAACCACTCAAAGTGGGATATATGGGGAAGATCCAGGATAGAGAGGGAGAACAATGTGGAACAAAACTCAAAAATCATTTGGAGAAAAAAAAAAGGGGGGGGGGGGGACCAAGTTTGCTGGTCTGATAGAGCTTGGTGGAACCACTGAGACTATGGTCCCTAGCTGCCCTTCAGGTCGGGAATTGAACACACACTTGTGGCTTCCAGCCAAACAAAAGACAGGCATATGAGCTGAACATTTACCTCTCCTTGGGGAGAACAATCATGGGAGAAAGAAGGGCTGCTTATGCACAGGGAGACAGCTCAGGGAGCAAGAGTGCATGGAGGGATGGACACAGGGAAGAGGTTAACTACTGGGAGGAAGTGGGAGTGGAGCTGCTGCATTGGGGTAAATCATAGTCATGTCATGAGACAACGTGTGTGTGAACTGCTGTATAGAAAGTTAATCTGCTCTGTAAACTTTCACTCAAATCACAATTAAAAAAAAAAAAAAAAGAATACCAACAACCTAGGGAAGAAGTAGAAAGAGAGCTGTTAGATGATAGGGACTGCAATCAACGTCATGAAACAAAATGTGTATGAACTGTTATGTGTAAAATGAATTTGCTCTGTAAACTTTCACCCAAATCACAATAAAAAAGTGAAATAAAATTTAAAAAAAAAATACAAAACCAATACAAATTAAGAGATATTTAACCAAGGAACTCATATGAATGACAAATAAGTACGTAACAAAGAAGTTAAATTGACATTAGACATTATAGAAATGCACTTTAAAACCATGAATACTACTGCACACCTGTCAGAATGACTAAAATTAAAAAGGCTAACCATACCAAGTGTTGGCCAGAATACATAGGAACTGAAGTATTATATATTGCTGATGGAAACATAAAATGGTACAACCACTTTGGAAAATAGTTAAGTAGTTTCTTAAAGTAAACACACACCTACTATTATGATCCGGCCATTCCACTCTTAAGATATTTATCCAAGAGAAATGAAGGCATATATTCATACAAAGACATGTGCATAAAGCACATAGCATTTTTATTTGTGATAGAGCCAAAAATTAGACACAAATCATTATCCACCAACAAATGATAACCAACTGGTGGTATAGCTACAAAATGGAATACTACTCAGTAATAAAGGTGAATTAACGTGATCCCACAATAATATGAACATACCTCAAAATAATTATGTTGAATGATAAAAGCCAGAAAATAACAGAGCCCATACTGTATGATCCTATCTCCTGGGGGCAGAAGGTAGGAGGTAGGGATAAGAAAATACAAACTGCATCATAAAACTTTGGGGGTGATGGATACATTCACTATCTTGATTATGGTGTTATCAGGTACACTTTTGATATATGTATCAAAAATTATCAGATTATATACTTTAAACATAAACATTTACTGTATGTCAATTATAACTCAATAAAGCTATTTTTAAATAGCTTTTATTTTAAAAAAAAAAATTATTTTTAAATCCATCAATAAAATAGTCTGAAAAGATACAGAGTAGTCAGGATAAAGACTGTCTAAGAGAAGAGAAGGGAATCATAACCTACAGAAGAAAAAGTAATCTAGAAAAAGTGATGCAAAATGTTAACCATCAGTTTCTGAGCACACTGGTTATTTTTTGTGTTTTATAAATTTACTCAAAAATACTAAGAAAAAATATACCACAAGCATTTGAGATCCCTAAAGCATAATGTGTTAAAAGTACTATGGAAGCCAAAGTCTGTGCTCAAGAGTAAGAGCAATTCTCACCTCACTGGATCTGAGTGGCAGATCAACCTTTCAATCTGTTTTCCAAACTCTTGACATTTACCACCTGTCACCTCTCATCAAAATTATTCTTAACAGCTACTTGGAAAACAGATTCATTCTAGGTGTAGCAAAAGCAAAACACAAGATGAACCTGGAATACTTGATAATGCAAGAAAGAAAAATATTTTAAAAAAAGGGAAAGGGCATGTCAAAAGGACACAGGAGCCAAACTGGAACAAAATAATGGTACTAGATTACAACCAAAAGAATAACATTAATATTCATAACTCCATACCAAAATAAGTGACTGAATAAAAAATAGATGAATAGAAATAAATCTTCCTTATGAAGAATTTCAAATGTGAACGGAATGAAGTAAATTACTATTAAACCTCCGTAAAAATAGCCACAGGCAAAAGCCACAGATAATATTTGCAAAGCTCCAAAGTCTACCTTCCAAAATACTTACTACAATAGTTCTAACGTATGTCCAACAAACTATTTCTCTTCCCTTCAGAAAGTAGAGCTTAAGTCTCCATCCCACCTCACTTCCCTTCTCAGAGTATGTGCTAGGTTTATTTACTAGCTTCTAATGAAAACAGCATAAGAGGGGAAAAATAATTTATCAAGGTTAAATTCAACTAGTAATTTATAAACCTCCTGGTATAGTAGCGTAGTAAGAGCCAATCACTTCTGTGGTTTGTTGTTGTTGTTATGTGCCGTCGAGTCAGCCCCGACTCATAGCGACCCCTCCTTGGGTTTCCGAGGCAGTATCACTACGGAAGTAGGATTGCCCAACCTTCCTTCCGAGGAGTGGCTGGTGGGTTTGAACTGCCAGCCGTCTGGTTAGCAGGCAAGTGTCTTAGCCACTATGCTACCAGAGCTCCCCACTGTGGTAGTCTTCCCAAAAATCTGTAACATCACTCTAGTGATAAGAAAATGCACAATCCAAATTGAAAGGCATCCTATATAACACCTGATGAGGATGTCAAGGTGACAAAAGACAAAAAAGAAAAAAGCCCTTGTCACAGATCAGAAGACACTAAGGAGACATGAGGATTGAATGTAATATGGTATTGTGGATTGGATCTGGACAGAAAAAGATTATTAGAGGAAAACTGAGAATATTCAATTAAGGACTATCATTTTCTTGGTTTTGATATATATACCATGATTACATGAGATATTAACATTAGGGAAGTTATTAGATGACAAGTATATAAGACCTCTCTGTATTCCAACTCTTCTGTAAATTTAAAATAAAAATACTTTAAGACAAAAATCGGAATATTTAATTCACTATTCATCACTAGGAGCTCCAGTAGCATAGTGCCTAAGGCACCTGACTGCTAACCAGAAGGCTGGTGGTTCAAACCCACCAGCCGCTCCTCGGAAAGAAGGTTGGGCAATCTACTTCCATAGTGATACCGCCTCAGAAACCCAAGAAAGGGTCACTATGAGTCGGGTCCAACTCGATGGCAGTGTGTGTGTGTATATTCATCAATAGTGTATCATACATAGTTTATAATATTGGCCTGATATGTCATTCCTCTTACTTTAGTATCCCTTCCTCATCCCAAGTTAAAAGCCAGTAAGATGTGTTGCTAATTAAGGAATTATTTTTATTTATTTATAATCAAAATAAAAAGGTACTTTAGAATTAATACTAATCCCTCATGTATCAAAATTCCTAAAAACATGAATTTCCTATCCTTAGATACCGTAAGACATAGGTGGTTACAGTCTAGGAAACTTAAGAGTCTATAAACATGGGATATACTTGAATCACAGCCTACAGGCTAGCAGAAACATGGAAGGGTAGGTTGGTGACACTATCAGGCATTCCAGGGATTTTGAATCTTTCAAAGTTTCATTTCTTTCCTTTTTTTTAAATTTAAAAAAAAAAAAGGAAATAACTGGCATACATGTGTCTAGAGTACCCTACTTAGTACTACATGATTTATAAGATAGCTTAGATAAAGCCATTAAATTTCATTAGTCCCCTGAAAAGAGTGTAACAAAGATGAAACCTGGAGTCTAGTCTTACCCCTACCACTTATGTGATCTCAAGCAAATCACTTAGGCTTTTAAAGCTCCAGTTCACTTATCACTAAATATATAATACCTAGATGTGAGAGAACATCTCTAAAATATGCAAAGAGCTACACAAATACACCATACACCCACCAATGATTACAGCCCTATAAAGACATGTCCCCCATACTGGAAGCTTTTTTCTTACAAAGACGATCTTTAATTTAGTCCACAGGCCAAAAGCTAAGCAATATTACAACATGACAGATTAGCCACCTAACACAAGGGGAAATCTATCCTTTATAGTCATCTAAAGACACTACCTCGGAAACCCAAGGAGGGGTCGCTATGAGTCGGGGTCGACTCGACGGCACATAACAACAACAACAAAGACCCTACTTAAGACAGTGGTGGTTCAGTGGTAGAATTCTCACCTTCAAGATAGAAGACCTTGGTTCAATTCCCAGGCAATGCTCCTCACTGACTTGTCAGTGGACTTTCCAGGCCAAGATGGGCTAAGGAAGAAAGGTCTGGTGATCTACTGCTGAAAACTACCCAATGAAAAGCCTACAGATCACAACTGTACAATTCTGTTGTGCAAAGGGATAGGGGCCGGTTTGACAGTGGCTAGCAAAGTAAAAGACTTTACCAAACCACAGCTTATAAAGGATTTATTTTAATTGTTTTCTGGTTTATAAAGCCCATTCTTGATTCTTCCTGTGCAGAATATTCCTAGCTCTTCACCCTATCATCCAACTTGTAGTTCAGTCCTCAACCAAGGTTAGGCAGGGTGTCTAAGAATACCAGGGGGAAAGCAGGGGGTAAACAGAAACCAGGTACTTCAATAATATTTAAACACATAAAACTAGTTTAACTGTCAGAGTGATTACTGACTACAAGTGAGATTACAGTTGCAGAATCTAAATTTAAGTTCAGAGCTAGAAGGACAGTATTACACCACAAAAGGTTTCCCACTAGCTGTTTACAACTGCTCATCCAAGGAAAAGAGATCTACCTACTTTGACAATGGTCCCCTTAGCATAGTAGCAAAACACTAGCCAAAAACAGTTTTGTCCAAGGCACCTAAAAGAATAATATAATAAAGTAACAGATAATGCCTATTTAAATTCCCATGTATTTTTTAAACTACAAAATTTTGTGAAAAGACCAGGGGCATTTGTATGAAACTGCCCCTGCCCCCAAAAAATCGGTTTAGGTCTCAAATTCAGGCTTTAGATTTTTAACATAATGCCTTTAGCATTGGCCCCATTTATCCTTCTACAAACCATATACGATTCAAAAACTTATAAAAACTTGACTAAACTTATTCTACTTTCTGTGCAAAGTATTAAAGTAAAAGATCTATAACGTAAATTACAAAAATTGCTGCAAAGTAGTCACCAACAAACTTTTACCAAATCTGATGTTCTTACAGTGAGTGGACGGTCAGCTGAGAATAGCAAACTGAGTTAAATAATAAAAGCACTGCATCTTTTGTACCTGTTAGAAAAGGTCCAAAAGCTCATATTTGAAAGGAAAGTAAGTAGGGTCAAGTCTTATATTCTCACAATTTGCTTCATTTCACTTGCTCTTGATAAATGCATGCACCACAGACCAGCTGGGTACCAATATGTGAAATATCATGAATCTTCTTATTCCTGGCCAACTGATAGCAACAATTTGCTCGAAGCCAAAAATAGTTTTGTAGTATATGAAGGAGAATCTGATAAAATATTCACTCAAGCAGTATTAAAATTAGCAGGAATCAAACACTAGTTTAAAGATAGGTCAGTCATCATAGTTTTTTTAACATTTGGTAACTTAAATTGCTCATCTTAAAGTGCTAATTCAATAGTTACACAAAAGCAAGTTCCAAATAAAACAATGTCAGATCCAAAGGGAACTGTTATTTATGACAACTAAAGATAAGAACTTGTCCATACAATATTTTGATCCTTTATTGCCACATTCTGTTAAGAAACATGGGGGGGGGGGATCTTGTGTAAATGGAAATACTTAAAAATACTAAACTCCTGAGCTGTTTCCAATTTACAAGAATGTACATTATGTGTTCTAACTGCATAACCCCCTTTAAGATTAATCCTAAAAAGTATGGACAAATACAGTAAAATAGGTAACTGCTTTATTTGGGGAAAAAAAAAAAAGAAGAACAGGTTGAAAACCATTCAATTCAAAACTCATTCAAAGAGCTCGTCCCAAAACCTTTACTGACGTCTGGGATGCAAAGTAACGATTTGGACCTGCAACACAGGAACATTATTTCATTAAGCCACGCAGGCTTCAAAAAATCTACAATTTAACTCTACTACAAAGATACAAAGTCTCATCTTAGAAGTGGAGAAAGGTGTACTATACTTTTCAGCATGTATGCACAAGGCTAGTGCTAAATAACTGAATGTAGCCAGGCTTTCACACAGAAGATCCCAACTGCCACAGTGTGCGATTTCCAACACATCCCCATCACCTGTAATTCATCTAGCACTTACACGGCCCGCAGAGGTCAAATGTATCCTGTAACTGAGAGCCATCCTTTCCATTACAATTTTTAACACAGAGATGCTGGTGAGATCTGGATCTCAACGCTCTGAACCTTTCTTCGACTATGAAACAAGGAAATTATATTCTCAAAGGTCTTTCTCAAAAATCTGCTCCGATTAAGAAAAGAGTTCAGATTCAATGTACACATATCGGAGCCTAACTTCCAGCTGGCGGAAATTTCCCATCACCTCTCTGAGTTTCAAATCTGATGAAGAACACAGTCCATTTCATTTGCAATTTACTCACTTTTTTCCCCCTACTTTTCCCAGAAACTGGCAGCACTTCTATACATTATCTGTAGGAATAAAATTGAAATGAAGCTCAAACTCCCTTCCTTTGTCGTAATTCCACTTCCGACCCCTGCTCATCTCCCTGGAAGGCCACCACTGGCCTCAAGTACAAATGCCGCCAGCAGTCTTCTTGGCAGTCAAGTCTTTCCAGGTTGATGCTGCCGCCAGTGACGAGTGCTCTGGGGGCAAAGGTGCCCTGAGACCGTACAGGCCGCTGGAGCACAAAATAAAAGAGACTCGGGGACTAGGAGTCAGGTAGCCTGGATTCGAACACCTGTCCCTTACCGTGAGTCTGAACGCCTTTGATGTTTGTCACTCCACCTCGGTGCTTTAGTCCTCCGTAAAAGGAGGGAAACAACTGTACCTACCACATGGGGTCGTTACAAGGACTAAATGAAATACATGCAAGTTGCCCAGCACAGGCCCTGGCCCAGAGCAAGGGATTAGCAACATTAGTTTTATTATGGCTAATTCTCATGCACTCGACTGCTCCCTCTGCACACCCCGCAAGGTCGAAAAATGCTGATCCCACTTGAGAGTGGTCCCCACCCCTCCTCGTAGCCCGATCCAAGTTTAAGCCCCCGGGTCCGGGTAGGAAACAGTGGGCTGGCGCGTGGGGTGGAGAGAAGTGGATGTGGAAGGCGGCGGGAAAAGCTGGCAAGCCAGCTCGCAGACCCTCCCTGGCACCGCGAGCCTCCGGTCCCCCTGAGATAGCCCTGAGGCCCGGGCGGCGGCCGCGGCTCGCTCTCGCCCCGCGTGGCCGTTGGACGCCGCACGTGTACGCGGCGGCCAAGGCCTCGCGCTCCAGTAGGTGGGAGTGGGGGAGGCGGAGAACTGCCGTATGCGCCTGCGGCCGTTGGGGTGGGGGTAGGGGTAGGAGTAGCGGTGGGGGTGGGGAGTGGGGGTGGCGGGCGAGCCTCGCGCGGCCGCCGAACGGACTTCTGCAGCTAACAACCATTCCAGCTGGGCCCAGTCCTCGGGCGACCCAGCCCCGCCCACACCCCAGCGTACCTGTGCGGCTGAGCGGGAGAGGAACAAGCTTTGCTCCACAGCAGGACGGATAGCAGAAAACCCTAACGCAACTGCGTCGGCACACACGCGTGCTCCGCCGCCGGTCTATATAACCACCACTCAGCCTAACTTGTTATGGCCAGACTGGACGAGCAAATGGCCAATCCTGAATTCTCTTTCTATGCTCTTCGAACCACAATTGGGTACGGACTCAGGGTGAAGGCGTAGCTCTTGATTGGCTTGGACTCGGGCGTATGAGACTGTAAGGACCGCGTTTCCGTAGTAACGGATTGGCACCCAGTGAAGCCAATAACTTAAAGGTACAGTGGAAAGGAGGGTGGGAAGTTATGTGACCGATACCTATAATAGCCAATAAATCCACGGAGCTGCTCTCATTTGCTACAACGTCTTCCTCTGGGCGGTGATCCGTTTTCCATGCAGGAGCGGTTGCTCCACAAGGTGGGGCCCGTGTACTTTGGGGAAGTAAACCCCAAGCAACTGGGAGGTGGGCTCCAGAGAGGCCAAGGAAGCCCGCGACCAATCACAACACCAGAAGGGGTTGATTGACGCGGAGGTTGGACGGCTCCAAGGAAACCGAGCCCCAGGGCCCCGTGCCCTCTGGGGCGTTTGTAAGTTTCCGGGCTCCGACCTCTCTTCTGTTTCCTTTCTCTCTCTTATTTGTTTGGGACTGGCTCACTGTCCTCTTTCCCGCCTTTTCCTCACAATTTGGTACTAAGGGAACGAAGTGGTAAAATTTCCCTTTTAAGTTTGTTTGTTTTAATCTTTTAATTGCTTTTTTATTGCCATGCGGCAGCCTCAGGGCAATTGCAGACTCTTCCTTTTGGCCAGGACTATTGTTGGACCACAGTTAAAAGAAAACAAAAGAAGGAAGTACCTCCTGTTGTGTATGTAAAAAAATGTAGAAATATCACCTATAAAAACTGTTGAGTGAGAATTTACGTTTCCACCCCATTGCTTCTTGGCAGGAGCGCTGGTCACATAGTGGTTAAAAGCTGGGCTGCTAATTTAAAAGTGGTTCAAACCCAACAGATACTCCACAGGAGATAAATGTGGCAGTCTGCTTGCATGAAGATTGTTAAGTGCTGTGTTGTTGTTGTTGTTATGTGCCGTCGAGTCAGCCCTGACTCATAGCGACCCCTCCTTGGGTTTCCGAGGCAGTATCACTACGGAAGTAG
>NW_006921697.1:7477813-7479648 GCF_000298275.1 Orycteropus afer afer | reverse complement strand
TTTCTTTCCAAGGAGTAGCTGGTGGGTTTGAACCACCAGCCTTCTGGTTAGTAGTTAAATGCCTTAGGCACTACACCATCAGAGAGCATCGTTCGGATTCATAGCGATCCTATATACAAGAGAACCTCTCTGGTCCTGCACCATCCTTAAAATCATTACCATACTTGACCCCCTTGTTGCAGCCACTGTGTCAATCCATCATTGTTGAGGGTCTTCCTTTTTTTCACAGACTCTCTGCTTCATCAAGAATGATATCCTTCAGAGACTAGTCCCTTCTTCAAAACCCTACTCTGTCCTGTAGGGTCACTATCAGTCAGAATCAACTTGAGAGCAATGGGTTTTTGGTTTGGCTTCTTGGCAAATGCTGGTCTTGGTTGGCCCAATGTTCTGTTCAAGTGTTTGATTCAGATTATATCTTTTGGTTGTTGCAGAGGAATGGCAGTTTGTAAATTCTCCCATCAAGTTTGAGCCTTAAACCAACATCCTGTGTGTGTTGCCACAATGGTCATTCCTTTTTCTAATTGTGTATACTTTATGGAACTTGGAAGACTTCTGCGTTTTTCTTCATATTCTTGCTTCTTTAGAAGGTATCTTGTCCAACTCCTGTATGGACATTCCAAAGATTTCCCAAAACACTTGAGAGGCTAAGTGGCCCTCCAGCCTGGTTCTGTCCATGTCTCTTTTTTTGTTTTTTTCTGACTACGATTTAGTATTTTCTTGCGCCCTGTGTTTGTCACCATGAACAATTTATATGCAAGTATCACTTCCAACACAGTAGGCATAGGCATACCTCAGCCCCTTCTCATTCTAGGTGTGTAACAGCCCACAAGGTCTCTCGTGAAGTTTGGAAACCCACTGCATTCAAGTTGATTCTGACTCAGAGAGAGTCTATAGGACAGAGCACTACTGCCCCATAGGGTTCCCAAGGCTGTAAATCTTTACAGAGGCAGACTGCCTCATCTTTCTCCCATGGAGCAGCTGGTGGATTCAAACTGTTGACCTTTTGGTTAGCAGCTGAATGCTTTAACCACTATGCCACCAGAGCTCCAAACTTTTACTAAGAAAGGAGGACATGAAGCATGTAGAGTGTCTCGGGATGGGGGGGGGGGGCATGCAAGCTGGCATAGCCCAGACTTAGAAGAAATGGGTGCCAGCTACAAGCCTGATCCGAACCAGGCCAGGGTTGACTTGGCCTCCCTGCCTGGGTCAGGCCTTGAAGAGTGGGGCCAGGGGAGCCCCCAGGAGCAATGAGAAGATCCTCACTGGTTCCCCAAGGCCCCATTCTCGTATTCTCCTCACTCATTCAGCATTTATTGAGCACCAAGGACAAGGAGTCAGAGATGATATGTCTAGATATTGTTTACTGTCACCATTCAACAGAGAGGTGCTGCAAATGGGGCATGGGTCCCAAAACAGGTGTCATGATCTGGGGGTATAGAGAGACAGGAGAGAACTCAGCCTACAGGAGAGAAGCAACTAAAAAATACCTGGTATAAGGGACCTTTACGATAATGTAAAACATGCTAAGGAATTTGGACTTTATTCTGAAGGTGAAGGGAGAGCCCCTGGAAGGTCTTTTAAAGGGTAGACTAAGAGATTGGTGTTGTACAAAGATGACTCTCCTGAGGTTAGATTGGCAAAAAATTACAAGATTAGTAATTTAACCAAGGTGGTCTGTGATGGGGAAAATGGCTACTTTATTTTTTTTTTTAATTGTGATTTGGGTGAAAGTTTATAGAGCAAATTCACTTTCCATACAGCAGTTCACATACACTTTGTCTCATGACATTGACCACAATTTACCACAATGCAACAGCTCCCCTCCCACATCCTCC
>NW_006921697.1:7437615-7456727 GCF_000298275.1 Orycteropus afer afer | reverse complement strand
TTTGTAGAATTCTCCAGTGAAACCGTCTGGGCCAGGACTTTTTTTAGTTGGTAATTTTTTGATGACCTGTTCAATTTCTTCTTTTGTGATGGGCCTAGTCAACTTTTCTACGTCAGTCTGTGTTAGTTTAGGTAAGTGGTGTCTATCTCGAAATCTGTCCATTTTTCCAGATTTTCAAATTTGTAGGAGTACAGTTCTCCACAGTATCCTGATATTATCCTTTTTATTTCAGTTGGTTCTGTTGTGAGGTCACCCATTCCATTTCTTATTTGTGTTATTTGTATTCTCTCCCTCTTTTCCTTTGTTAAATTTGCTAGTGGTTTGTCAATTTCATTAATCTTTTCAAAAAACCAACTTCTGGTCTTGTTGATTTTTTCTATTGCCCTTCTATTTTCTGTTTCATTCATTTCTGCTCAAATCTTTATTATTTCCTTTCTTCTGATGACTGTAGGCTTTTCTTGCTGTTCTTTTTCTAATTGTTGTAGATATTGGTTTGAAGTATTGATTTTGGCTCTTTCTTCTTTTTGGATGTGTGCAGTTATTGCTATAAATTTATGAAGGCTTGCTTTGTGACCTAACATATGGTCTATCATGGAAAATGTTCCATGTGCACTGGAAAAGAATGCATATTGTGCTGCTGTTGGGTGAAGTGATCTGTAGATGTCTATAAGGTCAGGTTGGTGGATTGTATTGTTTAGCTCTTCTGTGTCTTTGTTGAGTTTCTTTCCAGTTGTTCTATCTTCATTGAGAGTATATTAGAGTCTCCCACTATGACTGTGGAGTCATCTATTTGACTTTTCAACTCTTTTAAAGTCTGATTTATGTATTTTGGGCCTCTTTCATTAGGTCCTTAGATATTTATTATGGCTATATCTTCATGTTCAATTGATCCTTTAATCATTATATAATGTCCTTCCTTTTCTCGTATGGTGGTTTTTGTCTTAAAGTCAATTTGATCAGTAATTAATATTGCCACTCCTGCTGTCTTATAGTTGCCATTTGCTTGATATATATTTTTCCAACTTTTGATTTTTAATATATTTTTTGTCTTTGTTTCTAAGGTGTGTCTCTTGTAGATAGCATATTGGATGGGTTTTGTTTTCTTATCCAATCTGCAACTCTCCATCTCTTTAGTGGTGCATTTAATCCATTAACATTCAGTGTAATTATTGACAAGTATGAATTTGTTGCTGTCATTTTGTTATGTGTTTTTTCATGGTGTCCCTGGTTTCTTTGTTCCCTATTAATTTTTGTGCTGAACTCATTACACTTTTGAATCATGTTATCATTTCCTTTGTTGCTATTGTTTTAGTATTTGCTGAATATTTGTGCTTTTCCTCTTTTTTATTGTGATATGAAGGTTTATCATTTTTCTTTGAGGTGACCCTGTGATTTATAATTTTCTCCCCGAGTTTAGAACAGTCCATTCTGTCTTGCAACTCTCTTAAGTTCCTCATGGAAATGGCTACTCTTAATCACATTTGGAAGGAGCTCTGGTAGCACAGTGCCTAAGGCATCTGACTGCTAACCAGAAGTTTGGTGGTTCAAACCTACCAGCTGCTCTGCAGGAGCAAGACCAGGCAATCTACTTCTGTAAAGATTCATGGCCTTGGAAACCCATTGGGGGTTACTATGACTCAGAATCAACTTAATAATGGCAGTGTTTGGTTTTTTTTTTTTTTTTTTTTTGAAATCACATTTAGAAGGAATATTAAATGATACAGCCCATTTTGTAAGGCAATTAGGCAGTATTTATTAAAATTGTGTATGACCCCTAAATAAAAATACCATTTCTTGGTAGATATGTACATCTGTTTACAGAAAGGCCTGTACCAAGGTGCTTATTACAGCATTGTTAGAATACTTTGAAATAGGATATTAGAATAGTACTCATCAATTGGCAAACTCTTTAATGGTGGTATACTTGTAATATAGTATACTATGCAGTTAGTAAAAAAATTTAAAAAAGGATAAGGTAGAACTATAGAGATATGAACTGATGTCCAACTGTTGATTGGATTGTCAATTTAAAATATCAAGTTCAACAAAATGTACAGTGAGGTCCCATTTATGTTAAAAATAAACAAAACAAAAAGAAACGTCTTACTTTGTTTGTTAAAATACGTATGTAAATGTATAGGAAAAGTTCTGAATTTTTCAAGTGAATTCAGTCATTACTACTAGAGTCCAGTAGGTTGGGAGGGATAAGAGTAATGAATTTGATTTTCACAATGAGACTGTGTTCATACATTGTGTTGTGTAATGGAAGGGAGGAAGGCAGGAAGGATTATCAGAGGGAGAGTGTGAGCAAGAAGACCCCTCAGGTGGCTATTGCTGTCTTCCCTGGAAGAAAGGGAGTTAGCATCCTCCTATCATAGCTTCCCCATACAGATAAACCCGTAAGACCCAAATGCTGGATATTTAGTAAATGTTCAGTGGTTAACTTATTACCAATGAAATGCAGTGTGTGTGGGGGGCTGCTTCCCCAGGACACATTTGTCATTGTCACAATTAGGTTAGAAGGCTTCTGGCACTTAGTAAGTAGAAGCCAGGGGTACAAAGGATTATCCTGCCAAAACATAGTGGATAGGAAGTTGAGAAACCCTGGTCTATAGACCCATTTAAGTAATCTAGGGGAGAATCTCAAGCCTTCCTAAGGTCTTTATCTCCACTACCAAGCAAATTCTGCCAACCCCTCCAGCACATTCTTTCACTCTTGCTTTTCTGTCAACTCTCCACCAAGCTCTGAGAATCAGGGCAGAAAAAGCAAGAGCAAGACTCCAGCATATACAGTCTGATGGAGGGAGTGGTGGAGAGTATTAGGTAAACAGTGATCCTTGGACATCACCTGGATCAGTGTTTCTCAAACATAAATCATTTGTGAAGAGTGATTAAAATTGTGTCTCTTTAACTGTTAAACTCCCACCTATGATCAAAGACCTAGTATAAAAATATTTATTGCAGCATTGTTTGTAATGGAAAGAAACAGGAAACAGCCCAAATATCTCGCTCCATGGAACTGATCAGACGCGATACTGTAATACAGAACACTCTTAGGCTGTCATGCAACCATAGAGAAAATGAGACAGATCTACAAGTGTAATTGTAGCATGCTCTCCAAGAGATATTGTTAAATGAAGAAAGCAAAATGAACAATGGAAAGAGTATGCTACCTTTTTGTGTAAAAAGAACAGATGGAGGCCATGGGGGAACTATTTCAGTTAAGATATAATGAATTGTTATGGGAGTCCCTGAGTAGCGCAAACGGTGAATCCAAAATGTTGGAGATTCAAGTCCACCTAGAGGAACCTTGGAAGAAAAGCCTGGCAATCTGCTTCCGAAAAATCAGCCTTGAAAACACAGTTCTACTCACACATATGGGGTCAGCATGACTCAGAATCAACTTGACAGCAACTGGTGGTGATAGTTATCTATAAATATTTTTTTCTGTATGTTTTTGCTGTACATTCATCGTTATAAGATACTATAAATAATTGGTAATGGGAGGTGAACTTAGGACAAAGTAGGAGAAAGGCTTAGGTTTCATTCTGTGTCCTTTGGTACTGTAGGAATTTTTTTTTAACCATGTACATGTATTATTATTTAAAAAAAAACAGAATGTTACATATAGATTTTAATTCTTATATGAGAAAAGTTCCAAATATGGAAAATTTGATCTTTAAAACAAACAAATAGTTTGGAATGCTACATTACCCCTTGTTGGTTTATGAAAATGAAAACCATTGCCATCTAGTCCATTCCAACTCATGGCAACACCATATGAGGGGTTTTGAAAATGAGGCATAGAAGTTTTAATCTGCCCCCTCTCTGCAACACTGCTAACCTCATTTCCTTTTGCCTTCTTATCATACAAAGATGCAAGTAGGCCTTTTACTGGCTCAGAAATGCATGCCTGTGGTAAAGTTTGTGTGTCAACTTGGCTGAGCCTGGTTGAGTGGCTGGGCAGCTGGATGTAGTATTCCCCATGATGAGACTGGTAATCAGCTCTATGGTGGAATATATTGGAGCAGCTGAGTAGCTGCCCTAGGGATGTGGTCTACTTCCTGTGTATAAGAAGCAGCCTTGGGGAATGGGCTCTAGCTTATGGCACACTTGGACCCTGCATGTAGCTGTGTCGTTGTTCAGCAGTCTGCCATGTCTGTTGACCTTGGGACTTATAATGGACTTGAATTAATGGCCTGAAGTGTGGTTTGGTGACATCAGGACTGTGCCATTTTATTTGTGGCACTAGGTAACCAGAACAGAATATGGTACTGAGAGAGTGAGGTGCTACTCTGACAGATACCTGAAATGTGGAAACAGGAATGGAGTGTATCCTTGACCTGAGACCCTGGCAGAGAGACCTCAGCATACAGCATGAGAGACAGCAGGAGCAGAGCCCAGAGACCAGCATTAAATAGCAACAGGCTTACCAGCCCACAGAGGAGAAAGCAGGATGCCATTGGATAGGCAGCGTCCTGCAGAGTGGGTTGCCTTCAAGGGTTAATTGATAGAAAAGACCAGCATGAAATGGAGTAGCAGGTTGGCCAGCCCACAGAGCAAGAAAGCTGAGTACTTTGGAGGCAGGAAGATTTCCAGCGGAGTGGGTTGCCTTCGGCATTAATCAGCAGAAGCAGAGAGACCAAGGAAATGGGAAGCAGAGCTGCCTTAGCCTCGAAGGGTAGGACCATGGCCGCTGAGAATGGAACCGCCATAGCACCCTAGGTTTCAAAGAGTTAGACCATCACCAACTTGATTCTGGAGTCTGGGACTGCTCGTTCATGTGGGCCAGTGGGATGGAGAGAGGGGGCAGGGCTACCATGCCCAAGAGGGAGAGGAACGGGCCAGCCAAGCCAGGGGAGTGAGGTCGCCACTCAGGAACTAGGGGATGAGAGCCACCCCAGTGAAGGAGATCTGTACAGGTGCCAAGTTGACAAGAGTGGAATTATGGTAGTTAAGTTTGTGTGTCAACTTGGCTGGGCCTGGTTGAGTGGCTGGGCAGCTGGTGGTATTTATTCTCCATGATGAGACTGGTAATCAACTCCATGGTGGAATCTACTGAGCAGCTGAGTAGCTGCCGTAGGGATGTGGTCTGCTTCCTGTATATAAGGAAAAGCCTTGGGGAATGGGCTCTAGCTTATGGCACGCTTGGACCCTGCATGTAGCCATGTCATTGTTCAGCAGTCTGTCATGCTTTGTCGACCTTGGGACTTTCAATGGACTTGAATTAATGGCCTGCAGTGTGGTTTGGTAATGTCAGGACTGTGTCATTTTATTTGTCAACCTTGGGCTTGTTAGCCTCAGCAGCCACTAGATGCCTGAGTGAAGAGATGCCTCTAGCTTCAGTGGGCCGGGAGCAAGAGGCAGAGCTGAAGCCCAAGGTCAAGGGGCTTTCACACAGCCCCTAAAGCCTGGCACTTTGAACTTAGACTTAAAGCCTCCCAAAATTAAGAGAATAAACTCCTGTTTGTTCAAGATATTCCATTGATGGTATATTTATTGTCAGAGTGGCACTAAGTAACCAGAACAATGCCTATTTGAATTCCTTCCCCCCCTTTTTTTTGTAAAAGTGCCACTATTTTTTCATGCCTTCCATGTGCCAAGCAGTGTGCTGTGCAGTTTACATGTGTTATTGTATTTATTTCTCCCAATAATGCAAAGTTGGTCTCTTTGGGGGAACCATATATCCTGGTTTGCTAAGAATAGTCATGGTATGTGATCCTCAGCCTATACGACTATGAGACCAGAAGAACTAGATGGTGCCTGGCTACCACTGTCAACCATTCAGAGGAGGAATCTGTGTAGGAGATCCTGGATAGAATGGGAGAACAATGTGGAGCAAAATCAAAAGCATTAAAAAAAAAAAAAAGGGGGGGACCAGGTTTGCTGGTCTGATAGAGTCTGGTAGAACCCCTGAGACTATGCCCCTAGTTGCCCTTCAAGTCTGGAATTGAGCCCACTCCTCTGGCTTCCAGCCAAACAAAAGACAGATATATGAGCTGAACATTTATATTAGGTAGATACACTCCTTGGAGAGATCACTCATAGGAGGATAGAAGGCTGTGTATGCACAGGGAGACAGTTTGAGGGGGCAGGAGTGCATGGGAGGAAGAACACGGGAAAGAGGTGGCTATGGGGAAGAAGTGGGAGGAAAGCTGTTGCATTGTGGGAGATTACAGTCAATGTCATGAGACAAAGTGTATGTGAACTGCAGTGTGGAAAATGAATTTGCTCTGTAAACTTTCACCCAAATCACAAAAAAAAAAAAAAAAAAGGAAAAAAGAACAGTCATGGTAAATGGCTACTGTCTTGACATAATTAGTAATGTAATTCCTTTTCATTCTTGAAAGGTTTGGATGACAGATTTTATAGTCACCTTAACAACCCCATTTTTAATTTTTATTGTGATCTGGGTGAAAATTTACAGAGCAAATTCATTTTCCATACAGCAGTTCATACACATTTTATCTCATGACATTGACAGAAATTCCCCATGATCCCCATTTAATAAGTGAGAATATTGAGGCACAGAGAGGTGAAGTAATCTGCCCAAGGTCACATAGCTGATAAATGATAAGGCTGAGATTCAAACTCTGGTCTGTACAGCTCTGATACCCATACCTCTTCCACCCACCAAGCTGAAGGTGGGTGTCCTCATCCAGGATTAGGCCTGCTCTAGATTTGTTGGTTCTATTTTGTGTTCCTTGAAGGGTGGATCCATAATCCTCTTCCCTAACTTGAAGTTGGCAGCTTGTTGTCACTCTGTTATCAAGCTGGGGCTGATCAGGAGAGAGAAATCACACAGCAATTTGAGCAGGTAAAGTTAATATATAGATTTATTAAAATAAGGGACTGTGGTAGTGAGGGATCAGTTAGTAAAAAGAACTGAAGAACGCAGAAATAGTAGATATAAGGAGCTGCCACTACCTCCAGAGCTTAGAGCATCCAAGGAAACTCTCCAGAGACGGAATTCTTAAAGACCTCTCACCAACCTCCACCCCTCTGGGCTGAGATAGAGCACCAAGGAAGGAATCTTTCCCCGCTTTCCCAACCACAATTTAAAATCCATACAACTGTGTGTGTGTGTGGGGGGGGGGAGAGAGCCTGATTTAGGGACCCTTTTTCTATGCTCCCATGACGCCCTGTTTTCCGCGATCGCAGCTCTTTCAACACTGATTGCCACTGCCTGGCTCCTTTGATCCTTGCTAGACTACATCTTTCCACCACTGCATCTTGGGTGCCCAGCATAGTGTTGATTCACGGTTGGCCTTCAGTAATTATTGGCTGAGTGAATAAATGAGATTGTCTATTATGAGCATTTTAAAGATGGACAGCATCTTTCCAGTTTTCTACTTTGCCCTGGTATTCACAGACCTTAAAGCAAAATCTGACACGGAATAGGCACTCTAAAAATGGCCGAGGCTATCGGGGCGAGCCCCGCGTCCCTTTCATCGCTTCTACTAGACGTCGAAATTTCTGGTTTCAGAAGTCCGGAGACACTGCACACCAGGAGAAGGCTGCGCAGAGTGAGACCTGCTGCCTACATTACCCGGCCCTGGCCCGCAGACGAGGGGCAGAGCCTAGCCAGGGGCCAACCCCGGAGGGGGCGGTGCTTGTGGGGCGTGGCGCCTCTTCTCGACGCGCAAGCTCGGAAACGGATCCCCAGCGAGCGCTCAGAGCCAGGAGAGGTGCTGCTGTCGCCGCCATCAGTCATGCCGGTAAGTGGCTGCACCACCTGCACCCTACACAGACCCACGGCTTCCGTTTAGCGTCTCACCTGCACCGCCGCTAAGGTGTTGCTTTTAAAGTGCTCAAGGCGCGGCCTGAGCTGTTATTGCCACTCTTCTCTCTCGTCCCCGCTCGCCCCCCAGCTTCTGGGACCCTCTAGAAAATCCGATCCGAAAGGAGTTTAATTAATCTAGGAGCCAGGTGTCGGAACGTCAAAGCTGTGAGGCCTCCAACGATTACAAATCCAAACCCTGTTTGCATGTACGGGAAACTGAGGCTCAGAAGGCAATTTCGTTTCCCCGTATTACTTGGCGAGACAGACCAGGGATCCCTAGTCCCTGTGCCTTCCACTTGGATACCGTTGAGCTAGGAACTGGCGTGAAAGAGAGGCATGGTGGCTCTGAGCAAGTAATTGGGCCTGGCAGTTGCCTACTAGACCACGCAGGTTTTCAGAGGTTCGTCTTTTCTTCACTTTTCCTGCCCACACACTCTGTTAGACTTCCAGGTCAGCGCTGGACAAGACTGAATGAGACTGTGCTTTTCAACCGGTCATTTTATGAACCGGATCCCCCAGAAGTCGCCAGTTAGTTGCTCAGTGGCAAAGTTTGGGTAGGAATGAGATCTTAATCCACTTTGTCAGTTCACTGAAACTTATTGCATATACATGTTGCTCATGGCCTCTTTTTGTAGATAAGAAATTAAGACTATTTGCAGATAAAAATTTAAAAGCCTGGAAACTTATTCAAGGTTGTGTTGGAAGTTGGGTGTGGCCAAGTTTAAGCCCCTTATCTTCAGGCACCCAGTCTCTCCTTGCCACACTGCAAGGGGAATGCCCAGTAAAAGCAGTCACACCTGCTCAGGAGGAAGCTCTGATCCCAGTGGTTCCAGAGATCCTAATTGGGGGATGTGGTGTTGAGCATTTCTCCCCAGGGTATCTAGAGCATGTCTCTGCTACAGGTGGGTGCCTCGTGGTGTTCCACAGATGGCCTGTGTCTTAGCAGCCTGTTTTTGGGGAGCTGACAGGTGTGCCAGAGGTCCTTCCTGGGAAGTGCCACAATCATCTCAGGTGTCACTTCCCTTGAGTCTTGCCACATGCCTTGAGGCAAATCTTTAGGCAACAAAGTATGGATAAAGAACTACAAAATCAGCCCTCCCAGCTTAGCAAGTCCACCTGTGGGCACTATTAGAGAACAGCATTAATCACCCTGAGAGGCTACAGATTTTCTTGTGCAGGGTGGCAGTGAGGGAAAAGACAGCTTGAGGATCACTTATACTGTGTCCACTGCTGGGGATTTTGACAAACAAAAGACCCTAGATAGCATGATTAGAATGAAGCAGGCACTTGACACCATATCATGAGATGAACACCTAGTGAAGGAAACCAAACCAAACCAAATCTACTGCCAACAAGTTGATTCCAACTCATAGTGACCCATTAGGACAGAGTAGAACTGCCCTATGGGTTTCCAAGATTGTAAATCTTTATGGAAGCAGACTACCTCATCTTTCTCCCACAGAGCAGCTGTTGGGTGCAAACTGCCAGCCTTTATGTTGACAGACAGTGTTTTAACCACTGCACCACCAGAGCTCCTTTTTGAAGAAGGAAGGAAGGTATTATTAGGCCAAGGACTGTGGTCAAAACTGGAAGAGAGTGAGTTATCACCTGGGAGGTTTCTCAGAGCCATGCTTAAGAGCACAGCCTTTGGAGTCCCAGAAATCTCTGAAAATTTGTGCCCTCACTTGCCATATGAGGGCCCTCAGGCAAGTTGTTTCACCTTTCTGTGACTTGGCTTCTTCATCTGTAAAATGAGAATTAAAACTCACCTCACAGGGCTGTTGATTGTATTTTCCAGAAAAACTCTAGTAAAATATGTAGCAGAGCCACTAAAGTAGCTCACAAAATGGATGGACCTAGGGCAAGGGGAGTAGAACAGTAAGCAGTCTGAAATCAACCCCAGGTTAACAAGTGGTTAAGAGCTTAGACTTTGGAAACTGACTATGTTCAGTCCAGGTCCTGTCACTCACTGGCTATGTGGCCCTGAGTTGGTAACCTGACCTCTGAACTTGATTCCCTCATCTGTAAAAAGGGGTATAATGGTACTGACCTTATAGCATTGTGAGGATTAAAGAAGATAATGCATGAAAAGTGTTTTTAGGCCAGTGGCAATAGTAGGCATGCACATATGCATATGACTAAACTCCCAGCCCCCAAGGTCTTCAAGGACTGAATGTCTTGGATGTTTGAGAAAGAATTCCTTCTGTGGGAGGGGGCTGGACAGAGTGGCTCCCTTCCTTCCCTGCCTTTCCAGTTCTGAGATTTTGTTAAAGAATTACATTTTACTGGACTTTCTCATCTACTTTCAACAACCTGCTTTACAGAGGAAGCTGAGTCTATGAGGGCCTAGGACTGCCCAAAGTCAAGCATCCAGTGATGGAGCTGGTCTTGGAATTTTCCTGTAAGGAAGGGTTACCTTCTCCATTAAGCAGATCCTCCACCACCCCAATTTATTTTTGTAATTCAGAGTTTGGAGAAGGGGAGCTCTGAATTGTAATGTTGGCTACCCAGAAGCCGTCTCCTGGCTTCTGACCCCTGCTTTGGAGGATGAAAGCACTAGCTGTCATCAGCAGCAGAATGCTTTAAATATGTATTGACTGTAGGACCTTGGGCAGCAAAAAAATTCTGCTCTCTGCACCCTAAACAAGGTGTTTGTACTCTCAGAGCTCCTGCTAAGAGTCAGGAATATGAGAGGGGGAGGTGCAGTGTGCTCTTCCAGACCCAGCAAGATTTCTCTGCAGCCAGGAAAGCCTGGATTGACAACCCATCCTCAGCACTTGTCACATGACGTGGACAGCATAACCCCTGGGAACCTCAGTTTCCTCCTGAGTAAAATAGGACAAATAGCTCCCTTTCCAGGCTGTGTGAAGACTAACTTAAATACTGCATAAAGAGCATTTGGCATATAGTGTGTGTCTTGGGTTTCTATTGTTGCTTAAACAAAAAATACCACAAGTGGGTGGCTTTAAAGAACAGAAATTATTTTCTCAGAGTCCTGGGCTGAAAGTCCAAATCAGCATCCTGGCCATATCAGTTCCTTCTGCAGGCCTCTCCCCTAGTTTCTGGTGTCTGCTGGTAGACTTTGGTGTTCTTTACTTATAAACAGTCCTCACATGTGTGTGTATCTTTTCTGTATATATGACACCACTCAGGTGATTAGGTTTAGAACCCAACCTACTTTGGTAAGGACTTTCTAGATGGCACAAATGGTTTAGTGCTTGACTACTGGCCATAAAGTTGGTGGTTCAGACCCACCCTAAGGTACCACAGAAGACAGGCCTGGTGACCTGCTTTAGAAAGGTCACAGCCTTGAAAACCCTATGGAGCAGTTCTGCTTTGGACATACGAGGTGGTCATGAGTCTGAATCTGCTTGACAGCAACCAACAACAACAGCAACTGCTCTGGAATAACATAACCTTAACTACCACAATTCTATACCTTGTCAACTTGGCATCTATAAAATCTCCTTCATTGGGTGGCCTGAGTCTCCTAGACCATCTGAATGGTAACCTCACCCCCTTGGGCATGGCAGCTCTGTCCCCTTACTTTTGGGCAGTGGCTGTGACCTCATCCCACTGGTCTTCATGAATGGCAGCCCACACTCCAGAACCAAGTTGGTGAAGATCTGACTCTTTGAAACCTAGGAGGCTGTGGCAGTTCTACCCCCAGAGGCCATGGCCCTACCCTTTGAGGCTGAGGTAGCTCTGCTTCCCATTTTCTTGGTCTCTCAGCTTCTACCAGTTAATGCCCAAAGGCAACCCACTCTGCCAGGAAGCTTCCTGCCCAAAAGCTTTCTGCTCCATGGGCCAGCAGGCCTGCTACTCCATCTCATGCTGGTCTCTTCTACCAGTTAGTGCCCAAAGGCAACCATTGCCCCATCTTCCTTCCAAGGAGTGGCTGGTGGGTCTTCTGATTAGCAGTTAAATGCCTTAGGCACTATGCTATTTAGCTGCCACCAATTCTTGAGAGCAACTTTTTATTTACAGCTCAGGTGATGCTTACAATGGCTTGTGTACACCTAGAACTCAGTATTTTTTTTTCCCCCTGAAATTCAGACAAGCCAGTTTGGCTCAGTCAGACACTTTCTGTCTTGAAGGTATGGGTCTAGTCTCAACCCACTCTACAAGGAAGCTTCCTGCCCAAAGTTACTCAGCTTTCTCCTCCATGGGCTGGTAAGCCTGTTGCTCTGTCTCATGCCAGTCTCTCGGCTCTGCTGTCGCCATCTCTCTGCCGGTCTCTCTGTTGTGGTCTCAGCTTACGTATCTCAGGTCAAGGACACAATTCACTCCTGTTTCCACATTTTAGGTGTCTGTTAGAGCAGCGCCCCACCCTCAGTACCAGATTCTGTGTTGGTTCTTTAGTGCTGCTATAACACACATACCACAAGTGGATGGCCTTAACAAACAGTTTAGGAAGCTAGAAGTCTGAGTTCATAGTGCCAGCTTTATGGGTTGGGTGAAGGCCCCTTGACCTTGGGCTTCACCTCTGCCTCTTGCTCCTGGCCTAGTAGAGCTGGAGGCATCTCTTAACTCAGGCAGCTGCTCACTGCTGATGCTGACAAACAAAAGGTCCACAAATACAATGGCATAGTCTCAAGATTATCAAGGGACACAGAAGGCCACTAGTTCAAGTCCAGAAACAGCCCCAAGATTGATAGACAACATGGCAGACTGCTAAATGAAGACTTGGCTACATGCAGGATCTAACCATTCCAAAAAGCTTGGAGACCTTTCTCAAAGTGTCATCGTATGTACTGAAACAGACCACATCCCTAAGGCAGCTACTTGGCTGCTCACAGTAGATTGCACCATGGAGTTGATTACCAGTCTTATCATGGAGAGTACCTACATCCAGCTGCCCAACCACTTGACACCAGGCCCAGCCCAAGTTGATGCATAACCTTAACTACCACACGTGGGTATTGTCTGTACTTGACTGCCATTTTAGTACAAAAGTAAAGTAATAAGTGTGGCTGTGTTCTTATAAAACCAGGTTGCAGGCAGGCTATAGGTTTCCAATCTCTGTTCTAGAGCAGCATCTCAAACTAATGTGGATACGAATTACTTGGATGTCCTGTTAAAATTAGGAGTCTGATTCAGGAAGTCTCCAGAGGGACCTGAAATTCTGCATTTCTGACACATTCCCTGGTGATACTAATATTTTCTGTCCAAAGACAAACTTTAAAGATGAGATTTTAGATATAAATCCTCTATATTTAGGATTTAGTTATAGATTAGAATTTAGATATAAATCCTTCTTTCCAGAATCTGTTGTTATTGTCCTTTTTGAATAGTTATGAAACAAACTAAAGGAACTGGAGGTATTTATTTTAAGGAAAAGAACATTTTCATTAAGGTGGGTTTTACAGATTTTGGCCACAATAAAAGTAGTGGCCTCCTAGTCATGCAAGGTTAAACAATCCAGCACTGACAAACCTGCTTAATGGTTGGCTCAGGTTTCCCCTGTACAGCAGTATGGTATTCCAGACCCAAAGGTGTTTGGAGCCTTGGAAAGAGTTTGAGAAGCCACTTAGACCCTCCTTCTCAGGTGTATAGTTTTCATTCCCTACCCTACCCCACCCACTGGGGTAAAATAGGAATCCCAGGACCCACCCCAGGTCCACACAGCCAAAGGAGGCAGGTGCCTGGAGGACTGTACTTTCTACAAGCTCCCTAGTTGATTTTTAGGTACACTGAAGTTGAAAACTTTAAATTAGCTAATAATACCTTCTTGGGTGCAGACAAAGGAACTGGGAACCATGAAGAATAGGGATTGTGCTTGAAGTCATCCAGGAAGATGTATTGCTGTGCCCAGACTTCCAGCTGAGGTCACTGAAATCTTCTGAAATGCCCCATGAAAATGTAGCTATTGTTTTTTGAAGGGAAGGAAAAGGGGAATAGATCAAACTAATTATAATAATAATCTAGTAGCTAATTTTTTGCCCAATGGAAGCTAGTCCTAGGCTCTAATCTTTTTACCTAAAATATTAGTTATCTCTTGCTTCTGGAGGGAGCTCTGGTGGCGTAGTGCCTAAGGCGCTTGACTGCTAACCAGAAGGTTGGTGGTTCAAACCCACCAGCCACTTCCCGGAAGGAAGGTTGAGCAATCTACTTCCATAGTGATACTGCCTTGGAAACCCAAGGAGGGGTAGCTGTGAGTTGGAGATGACTGGACAGCACGTAACAGCAACGACATTGCTTCTGGGTAAGGCGGTGATGCAGTGCTTAAGGCATTTGACTGCTAACCAGAAAGTTGGTGGTTCAAACCCACCAGCCATTCTGTGAAAGACTGAGCAATCTACTTCAGTAAAGATTTACTACCTTGGAAACCCAAATGGGGTTGCCATGAGTCATAATTGACTTGATGGCAATGAGTTATGAGTTTGGGTTTTTTTTTTTTTGCTTCTGGGTAACAAATTACTCCAAAACTTAATGGCTTAAAATAGCAAGCATTTATACTCTCACAATCTTGAGAGTCAAGTATCTGGGTGTGGCTAAGCTGGACATATCTGGCTCGGTGTCTCATGAGTTTCAGTGAAAATGTTGTCTGAGGCTGTAGAAGACTTGACTGGGGCAGGAGAATCTGCTTCCAGGATAGTTCACTCATACAGCGGTTGGCTGGAGGCCTCAGTTCCTCATTCATTAGCTTTTGGCAGGAGACCTCAGCTACCCACTGTATGGACCTCTCTGTAGGGCTGATTGAGTGTCTATATGACCTGGCAGCTGGCTTCCTCCAGATTGAGGGATCCAAGCACGAGCAAGGCAGAAGCCACAGTCTTTTGTTACATACCTAGCCTCAGAAGTCATCTAGCATCACTTTTGCTGTATTCTTTTCTTTTATTTTTTTGTTAAGAATATACAAAGCAGAACATAACACCAATTGCAAAAAGTGTGTTGGCCTCTGACCTCCTCTGACTTCATGAGGAGGAGAGAAAACCACCATCAGTAGCATGAGCTCAAGACTGATTCTTATGTTCTTATGAGGTCAGACATACTGCCACCCTCCAAACCCCTTTACCAACCATCCCTCTGCTGTGTTTGATAATTCATTGGCACACAGAACTCACAGACAGTACTCACGATTATGAGGTTTATTAGGGAAGTGACAGGTTACACTTCATGACTTCATGTTCAGGAACACGCTCATCCGGATACAGTTCTATCAGGACAGCCTCCCATCAGGTATGCCAGCAAGCAAGCATCTCTTTGGCCCTCAGCCACTCAGCCTAGCCTCTAACCTGCTCAGGCAAGTGTTACAGAGCTCTTTTAACTCTCCTGATAGGTCCACCCCACTCTCCCAGCATGCCTCCTGCCCAAAGGCACTCAGCTTTCTCGCTTTGTGGGCCAGCGAGTCCTCTGCTCCATCCTGTGCCAGTCTCTTGGTTCTGTTGGCTCTGCTGCTGCCATCTAACTGCCATTCCAGTGCGGGGATCTCGGGTCCAAGGACGCACTCCACTCCCGGCTCTTCTATCTTGATGACAATGAGATCCCTTTACTCACCCTCTGGGATGGCTCATTTTAAGCCTAGAGAAATAGCAAAATTGATCAATCCCCATGTTAGGGTTCCATACATATTATTTGCATGTTCCCTGTGGTGGTTAAGTTTGTGTGTCAACTTGGCTGGGCCTGATTGAGTGGCTGGGCAGCTGGATATAGTATTCCCCATGATGAGACTGGTAATCAACTCCATGGTGGAATCTACTGTGAGCAGCTGAGTAGCTGCCTTAAGGATGTGGTCTGTTTCCTGTATGTAAGAAGAAGCCTTGGGGAATGGTCCCTAGCTTATGGCATGATTGAACCCTGCATGTAGCTAAACGGTTATTCAGCAGCCTGCCATGCTCTACTGATCCTGGGACTTTCAGTGGACTTAAATCAATGGCCTGCCGTGTGGTTTGGTAACATCAAGACTGTGCCATTTTATTTGTTGACCTTGGGCTTGCTATCCTCAGCAGCCAGTCACTGCCTGAGTGAAGAGATGCCTCTTGCTTCAGTGGGCCGAGAGCAAGAGGCAGAACTGAAGCCCAAGGTCGAGGGGCTTTCACACATCCCCTAGAGTCTGGCAGTTGGAACTCAGACTTCTAGCCTCACGAACTGTAAGAGAATAAACTCCTCTTTGTTCAGGCCATCCCATTTGTGGTATATTCTTGTCAGAGTGGCACTAGGTAACCAAAAAAGTCCCACCCTCACAAAGGTATCATGTACCTTGTTTATGTTATCCAGTCCCCTTGGTGGGCCACTAGCACCTCACATTTACTTAGTTCTACCCAGTTATCTGGTGGGAGTCACAAAGACCTGACTAGAAGAGCCATACCAAGTAATTCATTGCACTGCACCAATTCAACTGTTTCTGCATGTTCAATTCAGTAACATTGATACAATATTTCACTTGTGCAGCCATCCTCATTCTCTGTTTCTGAGTTGTTCCTCCCTCATTAACATAAACTCACTGCTCCCTAAACTTCCTATCTAATGTTTCAAGTTGCCTGAATGGCCTCTGCCATGTTCTGTTGATCACACAGACCAGCCCTGATACATTGTGGGGTGAGACTACCTAAGAGTGCAGATGCCAGGGAGTAGGGATTATTGGGGGCCATCTTGGTTGCTGGGCACCACACCAGAGGTCCCATGGTCATTTCATTCATCCACCTGGGTACATACTGTTTTCCCCATTTTGCATTTGGCTATAATCTTTATAGAAGCATTTCTCTAAGGCATGTTGTTGTTGTTGTTATGTGCTGTCGAGTCAGACCTGACTCATAGCGACCCCTCCTTGGGTTTCCGAGGCAGTATCACTATGGAAGTAGATTGCTCCATCTTCCTTCCGAGGAGTGTGGAGAAGTTATATAACTCACACAGCTGACAGAGCTGGAATCTGAAACTGGGTCTACCTGATTCCAGATTTGCTCATTTCTAAGTCTTTTAAAATAAAGCAAGTATTGGAATAGGTACTCCTTGTCTGAAAGCAAAGGAAAGGATCTAGAGGTCTTCAACCAGCCATGTTGATCATCCATTCACTCAACAGACTATTAAACACGTACTCGGTGCCAGGCACTGTTCCCAGTATAGGGGATGCAGTAGTGAACTAAACAAAGCCACTGTCTTGTGGGAGTGTGTGTCTCCAGGCCCATGGTTTGTTATATATTCTGGAAACTATAAGATGTAGAAGCTGTGCGAAGGGTTCAGGAGCCTGGGTTCCTTTCCTGGCCGCCCTCCATCTCCCTGGGCAGCCCAGTTAAATCCTTTCTTTCCCTATACTAAGTTGCTAACTCTGAAAAGAGGCACTTGGATGAGGACAGTGATCTCCATACATCAGAATCACCTGAAAAGCTTACTAGAGATAATAGATGCCCCAGCCCATACTTGCTGATGAGAATCTGTATTTTTTTCTAAGTTCCCAAGGAATTCTGATACAGAAAGTAACTTTCTGATGCATAAAGGGGATCACCAGATCAGCACTGCTCAGTGTGTGGGAGTCCACCAACATCAGGGTTATTGGTGGTTCTGAGACAAGCCTCACAGCTCAGAATAGTTGTGAAGATGAAACAGGAAACCAGTATGTTCCACTAGTTTTCCAGGTGATTCTATTCATTGTGTGCCATACATTGTGCTGAAGGATTATAGGGACTCATTTAATATACCTGTCAGTGAGAACAGAGAATCCTTGTTGTTGTTAGGTCCTGTTATTAGGTGCTATTGAGCAGATTTCAACTCATAGTGACCCCGTGTGACAGTAGAACTGCCCAAAGGGTTTTCTTGGCTATAATCTTTATAGAAGCATATTTCCAGGTCTTTCTCCTGTGAAGCCTCTGAGTGGGTTTGAACCAACAACCTTTTGGTTAGCAGCTGAGCACTTAACTGCTTGTGCTACTCGGGCTCCTTACCAACCCATTTTATAGTCAAAGAGATGGGCCATAAACAGGCTAATGGTGAGTCTGAGTTAGCTAAATGTTGCCCAGTCTCTCTGTCCCCATCTTGGCTCTGAGTGGGCCTGCATGCTGGTGGAGTATGTGGGTCACTTTGCTGGGCTTGGCTCATGGTCCCCCTTTGTTTGTTTCAGAAGCACGAGTTCTCCGTGGACATGACCTGTGAGGGCTGCTCTAATGCAGTGACTCGGGTCCTCAACAAGCTAGGAGGTCAGTAAGTAGTCCTCATCTGGGGATGGGGTCAGGGAGGGGGGAAGAGTTCATGTTCAAGTGCATGCAGACTTGTTGTTGTTGTTGTTGTGTGTCTCGAGTCAAACCCGACTCATAGCGACCCCTCCTTGGGTTTCCGAGGCAGTATCACTACGGAAGTAGATTGCCCAGCCTTCCTTCCGAGGAGTGGCTGGTGGTTTGAACCGCCAGCCATCTGGTTAGCAGGCAAGTGTCTTAGCCATTATGCTACCAGAGCTCCCAGACTTATAGTAGGAGAAGCTTTAGTGTAATTTGATAATGACAGTGAAACTAAAATGTATATTTGGAAATAGATGGTGGTTATTATTACACAACATGGTGAATGTAATTAGTGTCACTGAATTGTATGCTTAAAAATGGCAAATGTTGGATTCCAAGATGGTGGAGTAGGCAGAAAGTCTGCACAGACCCTCTTCAACAAAGAAAAGGGAAACCAGTTAACACAGACACAGAAGATAATCTTAGACCCCTGAGCCTTGAAGGGAAGGATATAGAAATGGACTAAACCCCAACTAGCAGAAGAATTTGCATGAAAATACCAAAAAAGGAGACATATGGAACTGTGGCCTGGCAGCGATCCTGAACGATCCTGACGACACAGACAGCTTGGAGATTCCTGAGTGGTGGTAGGACATAAGAATTAACCTAAAAATCAGCTCTGTTGGCAGGGACTGCACAGAGGACTTCTCTGGTGGCTATGGAATAAAAGGGGAAACAGCAGTGAAGAGGAAGATGGGCCAAGCTGTGGACTTTTGCCTGTCTGGGGGGCACTGCCATTTTGAATATTTACAAGCAGCTTGACCATTTTGGATATTTAAAGAGACAGTGCTCTCCGAGATTCCAGGGGCTTAAGAAGAGGTTCTGCTTCCCAGTAACCCCAAGGACACTCTGGACCTGCAGGACTGAAAAGGCCAACAATAAAAAGCCACCAAGGAGAGCCTGAATCACCCTTGGCTGCTCTTCACAAACAGTTAACAGAGATCTAAATACAATACCACAATGCCTCGTAGACAACAGACCATCACAGTCCACACAAAGAAGCAAGATAAAGTGGTAGAAACAAGGGAACAGGATACAGACCCAGAACACATCCCTGAGGAAGAAGCAGCATTGAAACTCTCTGATAAGGAATTCAAAAGAGTTGTATTCAGGTATCT
>NW_006921697.1:7412048-7418293 GCF_000298275.1 Orycteropus afer afer | reverse complement strand
GGCAAATATTTTGTTATGTATATTTCACTACAATAAAATTTAAAAAAAAATTACTGAGCACTTTGGATCACATCATTTAATCCCCACCACAGCCTTTTCAGGTAGGTTTTGAACTGTCTCCATTTTAAATAGAAAAGGACTGATGTTCAGAGAGGTTAAGTAACTTGGCTGGGATCACACAGCCAGTAAATGGCAGAACTAGGATTGGCCACACAGTCTGGCTCCAGAGCCCTGACAATGCTAGTTAATGTGTTGGTTATCTCCAGTGTGTCACTTTTGTTATATGACATGTTTGAATGTAACATTTATCATTTTCCATTAAGGTTTTTTTAAATGATAACATTTCAATAACAAGTTTTAAAATTGGCAACAGCAACTTGAAAGATTAGATAGGAAGTTTAGGTGGCAATGAGTTTTGTTAATAAGAGAGAAGCAATTTAGAAGAGGAGGGTAAGGATGCACAACTTGAAGAATGTAATCAATGGCACTGAATTATTCAGGTAGAAATTGTTGAATTGGTATTGTTGTTGTTGTTGTTATGTGCCATCGAGTTGGACCCAACTCATAGTGACCCCTCCTTGGGTTTCCGCGGCAGTATCAGTATGGAAGTAGATTGCCCTGTCTTCCTTCCGAGGAGTGGCTGGTGGGTTTGAACCGCCAGCCTTCAGGTTAGCAGTCAAATGCCTTAGGCACTATGCTACCAGAGCCCCATGAATTGGTATATATTCTGTTTTATATATTCTCAACAAGAACAACAAATAAAATAAATTTTAAAAACATAAATTTTGAATGAGTTGTTTACAGAACTCCTGAAGTACCTCTTTTGGACATAGAAAATCATTGTTCCCATTCAGCCCCCTCTTTTCACAGCCGGGGAAACTGAGCCCCAGAGAGGGGTGGAGTCTGGCCCTGGGGCTCAGTGAGGTTATGACTGAGTTTTAATCAGAGTTCTGATAGTACTGAGGCTGTCAGTCTTCTAAGATTTTCTTTTTTAAAACCCTAGATAATCCCGTTTGCAAAAGGCTTCCACATGGATGTGATCTCATTAGCACTTACAGTAGTCCTCTAAGCTGTACTTCCCACCTGTAGAATGGAGGTGTTTACACCAAGGCCCAAGAGGGGAAGTGACTTGCCTGGAGTCCCACAGTGAGTCAATCAGTGACCGGCTTCTACTTCCATAAATTGGCATCTTAACTTGGAAGGATATGAAATGGGGAAAAACCTGGCTGCTGACTTACCATGTGACTGACTATGGGCACTTCTTCTTGAGGCTTGTGTTTCCCCAACTGTAGTGTGGAAATGTCTCAGCTTTTGCTGTGAATACTCTAAAAAGGAAACTCTGCATGGAAGCCCTTTGTACACAAAGCAGCATGCTCTGGATGAAGTAGGGGTGGGCCTGCTTTTATTCTTCACAGACACCTTGAGGACACCTGTCTAGAAACCTGGGCTTTAAGGAACACAATATGAAAACCACTATAGTAGATGATTCCAGAGTTTCTTCCAGCTCTATGATGCCACCAAAATGTTTTTTCCAAAGAGGAGGGAGGTACTTCTGAACCAAAAGGGTGTAGAAAGGACACATGGAACTCTCCCCCCAGGCATCCATCATATACAAATTCAGAGATTATGACTAAACCCTGTGCCATGTGATGTTTTAAGGGCCCGTGACTGATGCCTGGGGATTTGCATTTGAGCTTGGGCAAGTTTCTCTCTATTTTGTTACTACCGTCCCTCCGTGGGTAGCCTTTTGAGAAGAGTCAGAAGAGTTTTCTGAGTTGCTTAGAGCTTTAGGTGGGCAGTACTGGGCCTGAGGAATTCCAGACAGTTGAGCTGAAAAGACCTTAGGGGCTGGCCACCAACAACTCCTTCATGTACAGATGGGGAAACTGGGCCAGAACAGGCAGGACCCCACCGTGGTCACCCAGCAAATCGTTAGTGAAGCCAGACCCAGGACCTAACAGTGGCTTTTCTTCTCCATTCTGTGGGCTCAGCAGGACTCATTCTAGGCACACCTGGGTGCTGTGGGGGACTTTAAATTGGCACAGGCTTTAATAGGACAATTTTGCAATGTCTGTTAACATTGATTGTGAGGCTGGCACAAGACTGGGCAGTGTTTCATTCTGTTGTGCGTAGGGTCACTATGAGTCAGAACTGACTCAACACCTAACAGCAACGTTAATGTTAAAAATGTGCCAATCTGTTGCCCCACAATTCCCATTCTGTGAATTTATGGTACAGAAATACTTTCCCACAGTTTCTAAGATACATTCAAGGACGTTTACTACAGCATTGTTGTGGTGATAATGAAAAACTAGAAGCCACCTCCAATTGTCCTTCAATGGGGATTGATTAAATGTACATTACATCCACACTATGGAATCCTATGTAGCTGTTGGGGGAAAAAAAAAGAGAATGAGGTAGATCTGTGTGTGCTAAAATGGTAAGATATCCTGAACTTTGGAAAATGAAATATGGCCAGATCTATTTACATAGTATGATGCCACTGGGAGGAATAAATTTTCATTTTCTAGTGGGAAAAACACTGGATAAATACTGTAACTCTGGTAGTGTAGTGCCTAAGGCACTTGACTGCTAACCAGAAGGCTGGCAGTTCAAATCCACCAGCCACTCCTCGGAAGGAAAGTTGGGCAATCTACTTCCATAGTGATACTGCCTTGGAAACCCAAGGAGGGGTCGCTATGAGTCAGGTCTGACTCCATAGCAAATCACAGCAACAACCACCACAGTGATCTCTAGGGATAAGATTAGTAGGGGACCTTTCACTTTTTACTTTTATTCAGAAATTATCGTTGTTGTTTTTAGTAGCATATCTATTTTACTTTTGCAATTGAAAATTAAAAAAAGGAAGAGAGCGAGAAGAGCCCTAGTCTAGAGCTGCTGTTTTTATGTGCCGTCGAGTCGAACCCAACTTGTAGTGACCCCTCATTGGGTTTCTGAGGTGGTATCACTATGGATAGTAGATTGCCCAACCTTCCTTCCCAAGGAGTGGCTGGTGGGTTTGAACTGCCAGCCTTCCGGTTAGCAGTCAAGTGCCTTAGGCACTACATTACCAGAGCTCCTTAGTCTAGAGCAGGGATTGGCAAGCAAACTATGGCCCAGGGGCCAGATCCAGCCCACCACCTGTTTTTGTACAGCCAGCAAACTAAGAATGGCTTTTACATTTTTAAAGGATTATAACATACATACACATACAGAAGAATGTGCAACAGAGACCATATGTGGCTTACCATGCCTAAAGTATTTACTACCTAGCCCTTTGCTGAAAAAGTTTGCTGATCTTTGGTCTGGAGGAAAGGAGAAGGATGGTTATGAAAATAACTTAGGAGCCTTAACTCTTTCTTCCTCTAACTGAGAGGGTCTTTACTTCCTCCCCTCACTCCCTATTTCCCCTTCCTGCAGGAGTTCAGTTTGATGTTGACCTGCCCAATAAGAAAGTTTGCATCGACTCTGAGCACAGCGTGGACACTCTGCTGGAGACCTTGAAGAAAACAGGAAAAGCTGTTTCCTACCTTGGCCCCAAATAGCAGGGGCCTGGCCCCTGACCTGCAGGATGGACCAAAGAGGGCAGGTGGGTGAGGCTTAGCACTTGTTGAACAAACCTACTGTCCACACCTCACAGCAGGGCCTGATGCCCTGGCTTTTGACAGCTCGAGTAGAGCAGGAGACCACCCAAGGTTATTTTCAACCCATTGTCTACCTTTGGAGTGGTAACAAATATTTATTATTATCTAATACAAATCACGAAGTTCGGGAAGTCCTTATAGCCCCATGCAATTAGGCAGAGCATTATGCAGTATCTCCCCAGGTGTATGATGTGAAGGTTGCATTTCATGCTCAGCAAGGTTTAAGTTCAAAGTTTATGACCCTGGAGCAGTGTGCCTTTTGCTTTGATAAACTGACTGGCCTGTCAGAGATGAAACCTATGCCCTGGGTCTTGTACTACTGGACATTGACCAGTGAGTTGAGACTTTACCCTTCTCTTTATTTGTAATTGTTGTCATCTTCCTGAATGTGCCTCCTGCCCAGATGGTATAAAAACAATAGTGTATCTAAACTACATACTCCCTTAGATTTTATATAAACCAGGGAGGCAAGTAAGTGGCACTGGGCCAACACTCTCCCTTCAGAATGGCACAGACCTTACTCATCGATCAAACATTCCTTGCCACTGTACCTAGCCATAGTCTCAGATCCTTCAGAATAGAGCACTCCTGGATGCCACTATCCCAAGTGCATTGACAGGTCGATTGTAATCATTGCCATCCCTGGTATGGTTCAGGGCCATCAGTGTAATTGCGAAAAATGAGGCCTGTGAGGTCCAAGTGACTTGACAAAAGCCCACACAGATGAGTAGCAGGGGCATCTTGACAAGAGTCAGGCATCCTGAACCTGAGTTCTGTTGTTGTTGTTATGTGCCGTCAAGTCAGACACGACTCATAGCGACCCCTCCTTGGGTTTCCAAAGCAGTATCACTACAGAAGTAGATTGCCTCATCTTCCTTCCGAGGAGTGGCTGGTGGGTTTGAACCACCAGGCTTCTGATTAGCAGTCAAGTGCCTTAGGCACTGTTGTTGTTGTTGTTGTTGTTATGTGCTGTCAAGTTGACCCCGACTCATAGCAACCCCTCCTTGGGTTTCCGAGGCGGTATCACTAAGGAAGTAGATTGTGCAACCTTCCTTCTGAGGAGTGGCTAGTGGGTTTGAACCGCCAGCCTACCAGAACTCCCCCTGGTTTCTGTAGTGACTGTTATTGATGGGGTGGCATTGGCCCCTGAGAATGGGCCATGGAGAGCTCCCCAGGCAGGGGCCAGCCAGCATCAACAGGTAGGTCATGATAGTCCCCTGCAAGAACAGCCTCCTTCCTAAAGGTATGCATTTGAATTCCAACCTATTGCAGTGTCCTGTGTATAGGGTGACATCATATACAACCATGAGATGTCACAGGTGTCTATTTTCCTCATCCTCTTTCCCTCCATGTATAACAACCAGTGTTCACGAACGAACCCTGCATAAATAATTGAATTATTTCACGCTGTGGCTTCGGACACTTCTCACATTCCTGAGATTCGTTTTTTTCATCTGTAAAATGAGGCTAAAACTTTTGCCATTTCCCTGCCTCATGAGAGTTGCTGTGAAGCCCTCTAAATATGTAGGATTAGTCTCAAAGGGAGTTAAAATGTTCATGGTTTCCACGTTGTGCAGAATGGTGTACACACACCCAGCCCTTTGGTTTCATGGGGAGGATGAGTGGATGGAGCTCTGGGCCCCTTCGTTTCTCCTAAGCAGCTTTTGTCTGTGTTTTATATTGGGCCCCCATCTGAGGTTGTGTTTGATAAAAGTGCTCTGTGACAAGAAGGGAGGGCTGAGAATAAACCTTTCCCAGGATGGCAGTACACACGGGGCACCCCAACCCAGATACCTTGAAATTGGAAACTCTTGGCCTAGTTATATAAGTTTTAACAAAAAATTTACGCAAGTTCATTGTAAACCATGTGTAGCTTAATGTGTATTTTTTCTGTAGGAGTTTTTACTTTCTTTTAGCTGTTTCACTATGAAAAGTTTCCAACATAAATATGTCAAGTGAGATACTTTGAGTAGTAAAATAAATCCCCATATACGCATCCCCCAGACTGAACAATCATCAAATCACAGCCATTGTTTTACCCGTGGTCCACTCCCCCCAGGTTATTTGAAAGCAAATAGTAGACATCATGTACTTCTATCTGTAGATTACAGTAAGCCTCCTGGAGATTCAGATATGCAGCACTGGGTAAGAATCAGGAATCTAGCAACTGTTCCTCCCCCATTAACATTAATATCCAGGCAGCATCTGTCTTTGGAGTCCATATTTTAAAAGGCTGCACAGTGACTGATTTGCAGGCAGGTTTGGAAATGACAGGGGTAGAGGAGCCTACAGTGTTTATTAAGGAGCTCTGTGGTGCAGTAGTTAATCACTTCTCTGCTGGCTAAAAGGTCAGCATTTTGAACCCACAGGGGAGAAAGACCTGATGCTCTCCTCCCATAAAGATTACAGACTTGGAAACCCTATGGAACACTTTTACTGTGTCCTGTAGGGTCTCTTTGGGAGCTCTGGTAGCATAGTGCCTAAGGCACTTGACTGCTAACCAGAAGCCTGGCGGTTCAAACCCACCAGCCACTCCTCAGAAGGAAGATGGGGCAATCTACTTCCGTAGTGATGCGACCGCGGAAACCTAAGGAGGGGTTG
>NW_006921697.1:7395184-7411948 GCF_000298275.1 Orycteropus afer afer | reverse complement strand
GGTTCAAACCCACCAGCCACTCCTTGGAAGGAAGACTGGGCAATCTACTTCTGTAAAGATTATGCCTTGGAAACCCAAAGGGAGGGTTGCTGTGAGTGGGAATCGACTCAGTGGCAGTGAGTTTGGTTTGGTTTTATAGGGTCTCTGTGAGTCAGAATTAATTCAACAGCATACACCAGAAATAATAACTGTTTATTGGTAATGAAGGTACCTTGAGTAAGTGGCTCTAGGCAAATCTGTTTGCTTATGATTTTATTCATCACCTTCTCAACATAAACTTGTAAGCAGGACAGTGTATACTGTTTTCTGGGTATCCCAGCAGCCCTGGGAGCTTCCAGGAAGAGAACCCCAGCAGTGGTTGGCTTAGCAAGGTTAATGGGCTCTAACCAGCCCAGGTATAACAGGCTTGGTCAGAGAAGTGCATGAGACTGCATATTGGGATTCTAATCTTGCTCTGATACCTTGGATTTTCCACCTCACCCCCTAACAACTGTGTTAGTGGACCTTTACTGTTTTTGCAATGTCTCCATGTCCACAGCAGATGGCGCCTTTGTTCCATATAACTTCTCATCTCTGCTGGGATGAGTGATCTCTCCTTTCCTGGCTTCCAGAAAGACCTGGGACCTGGCAATCCTGCTCGGTGATGGAAGTTCCTGCGGAGACCCTCACTTGCCCTGATCTTCCCTAGCTTCTCTACAATAAAGTCAAGCTGCCTTTGTTGGAGGTGTTGTCTCTTACATTGTTTTGATGTCTCCTGCTCCCATACAAGCCATAGATGTGAAGGCAGTATTTACAATGCTTACGTAGGTTGGACTTTCAAAAACTGACTGGGAGTTAGAGGCCTGGATTCAGGTGCCATGTCTATCTGGCAGTACTTTGCTGTGTGATCTTTAACAAGTCATTTCCCCTCTCTGGACCTCATTTTTCCTCATTTTTAGAGTGAAGCAGTTGGATGGGTCAGTGATTCCTTTTCTACTCACTACTGTAATACTCCATACTTTATCAAGTGAATCGCATATAAGGGATCTCAAACCCACTGCCCTTCAGTCAGATTGTGACCCCTCCTTGGGTTTCTGAGGCAGTATCACTATGGAAGTAGATTGCCCAACCTTCCTTCCCAGGAGTGGCTGGTGGGTTTGAGCTGCCAGCCTTCTAGTTAGCAGTTAAATGCCTTAGGCACTATGCAACCAGAGCTCCCCATATAAGGGATAGCTAAACCTCCTCAGAGGGAGCTCTGGTAGCATAGTGGCTAAGACATATGCCTGCTAACCAGAGGGCTGGCGATTCAAACCCACCAGCCACTCCTCGGAAGGAAGGTTGGGCAATCCTACTTCCGTAGTGATACTGCCTCGGAAACCCAAGGAGGGGTCGCTATGAGTCGGGTTTGACTTGACGGCACATAACGACAACAACAAACCTCCTCAGAAGGAAGGTTGGGCAATCTACTTCCATAGTGATACCGCCTTGGCAACCCAAGGAGGGGTTGCTATGAGTTGGGTCTGACTCGATGGCACTTAACAATAACAAAACAATGTTAAACACTTGGGTTTGCAATGAGTCAGAATAGACTCTACAGCAAGTGGAGAAAAAATGTTAATCAGGGCAGTTGGAGTAGTAGGAAAGAATCAGGGCTTTAAACTGGTTCATTCTGGTTTAGCCCCCTGCTGAGAATTTCTATCCCAGATACACTGAATCAGAATCTATATTATAAAAAGATCCCCAGGCAGTTCTTATAGATTCTTAAGTATACATCTGAGGCTTCCAATCTACTTTTTCCAGTTGCTATTGTCAGTTTGATTCTATATAGATAGATCTTAAAAGAACACAATACTTAAGGCAGACATTCTTTACTAGTTAAGTTAAACTATTGTTTGGTTTTAAGATGACCTCGGGGTATTTTTGGTTTAAGGCTTAAAGATCATCCTAGAGCAGTAATTTCAGTGGTTTAACAACAACATGGCTTTAGAAAGTCTGGAGTCCATGAGAATTTGAAAGTCTGTTCTACGTTTCCCCCTTTTGATCGTGATTCATCTGTAAAATCTTTGATCAAAATATTCAGTAATGGTAGCTGGGCACCATCCAGTTATTCTGGTCTAATGACATAGAAGGCAGTTGTTTATGAAGCCCTGTAGACACACATTGTATTCCCTCCTATTCTTGACTCTCCTTCCTCTGTTGCTCCAGGTGAGTAGAGGCCAATTGGTGTGCCTTGGATGGCTGCTTGCAAGCTTTTAAGACTCCAGGCACTACATAACAAACCAGAACAGAAGCACTAAACACATTGGGCTAATTAACTGCAATGTCCCATGAAACCTTGAACATAACTCCAAACCAAGGAACCAAATCCCATGAGATATTTGGATGTGCATAATCAATCTCAGCAGCTACTGTTGTTTTTGTAAATACATATATCACACAAGTTTTGCCAATTCAGGTTTTGACAGGTGTACAGCTTATTGACAGCAATCATATTAATCACTGTGCAAACCTCTCTTTCTATATTGTATTACTCAAAGATCGAGAAATGACAATTAGAATTCTAGTCAGCCGAAGAATTAGTGCTTTACAGAGTTGAGCCAGTTATGTCAAAACAAAAGAAAAAGTTTTAGTTTGCCTGTGTGGTGGCAGTAGTTACTTTTGAGTTGATTCCAACTCATGGTGACCCCATGAGAAGCTTAATTAATATTTTTTAGTGTTTCTTTAACAGTTCTCAAACTTCACCTTAAGACCCTTTTATATGCTTAAAAATGAGGATTTCAAAGGGTTTTTGCTTATGTGGGCTATATTAATATATACAGTATTAGAAATTATTTTAGAAGTTTATAAAACAAGATGATAAGAATTCATCCCATTGCATACCATGTACACATGAAAGCCCTACCATATGCGTGTGAAACTGAAAAAGGGAAATATGGAAGTAATTTTTACTTCACAGACCTTCTGAAAGACCTGAGGACCATGTGTTAAAGATCACTGTTGTAACCATATTATCAAACACAGGACCCAACACTGCTGGACCTGGCATAAGACCTGGATCTGCACTTGACCTTGGACCAGCCTCCTAACATTTCCCGGGGGCAGTTTCCTCATCTGCTTAATGGATGCCATAATACCTGGGCATGTCAGGATGAAACTAGGTAGCCAATAATAAGAAACTGTTTCTACTTCAAAGTAGCTCTGGTGGTATAGCACCAAAGCTATTTGACTGCTAACCAGAAGGTTGGTGATTCCAACCCATCAGCCAATGCACAGTATGAAGAGTGGGCAATCTGCTTCTGTAAAGATTTACTGCTTCAGAAACCCAAAGGGGGTTGCTATATCGGAATCAACTCAGTGGTAGTGAGTTTGGTTTCTGGTTTGGTTTCTACTTGAAACTAATATGCTAGCCTAATTTGATCCTGTTAGTCAAGTGCTAAATAAGTCTCTAGGAGCTCTAGTAGCATAGTGCCTAAGGCACTTGACTGCTAACCAGAAGGTTGGTGGTTCAAACCCACCAGCCACTCCTTGGAAGGAAGATGGGGCGATCTACTTCAGTAGTGATACTGCCTTGGAAACCCAAGGAGGGGTTGCTATGAGTCGGGTCCGACTCGACGGCACATAACAACAATAACAAATAAGTCTCAGGCAGTTTCTGCCTTTGTGGTCCTCAGGGGCACCGGAACTACACTGTTCAGGGCAGACTGGCTTTCCCAACTCTACTAGTATATGGGTTTCGTTGTTAGCAGAGGGCAGTGTCCTTTTGGTTTCGTTCCTGTTTCCCCTCCACCCCTCTTTATTTTGTCTGTCTCCAGATAAGAGAAATATAAGACAGTTTCTCTGGGCTCTGGGAGGACAAATTTGAGGATTATTTCCATTTTCACTGTTTCCCAAGAAGGTCTGCTTCAGGCTGGCTGGCCCGGTGGGAATGCCCAAGGCTTGGGAGACGGGTGACTTTTAGGGTGAACAGTTCTTGGAGCAGTTCCTCTCCTTTGGCTCTTTTCCATATACCCCGTTCCCCAGCTGGCATCCAGATTTCTAGCTGAGGTCCTTGATTCTACTCTTTGAGGCCACAGAGGGGTTGAGGATGCTCCATTGTCCCAGCCCAATTGGCTGTTCACAGAACAAGTAAGATTATGAGAGAGTGAGGGGTTCTGTAGGGTGGGGTTGTGAGAGGTCCATATCTTACTCAGTTGCTTCCCTCCAGCACCAGCCCACGTTTTCAACCTTTCCCACCCTTCTACTTGACCCTCACTGCAGCCAGGCCACTCCTCATATGTCTCCCCAGGTGTCTTGATGTCCCTACAATTGTAATAGGTCTCCTCTAGCTCTGGAAGCATAGTGGCTAAGGCACTTGACCGCTAACCGGAAGGCTGGTGGTTCAAACCCACCAGCCACTCCCTGGAAGGAAGATGGGGCAATCTTCTTCCGTAGTGATACTGCCTTGGAAACCCAAGGAGGGGTCGCTATGGGCCGGGTCTGACTCAATGGCACACAACAACAACAACAACAACCTGCCTGCCCACTACCTCCTTGTCTTCATGTACAAATTTCTCTCCCTCCCTTACATACCACAGCTCCATGAAACCTCAGCACAACTGGAAGTGATTTATCTCTGCTCTTAGCCCTCAAAACATTCCATCATAAGCTTTGGTGTTGTGGCAGAGCTTTGTGTCCACGTGTCTCCTGCCCTTAAGGATCAGGCCAGGCATCTATCCCACTGTGGATGGAGGAGGCATTTTAGAGGATGTTTAATGGATGAGAATGGCTACCATTTTGGGGTGCTTATTGTGGGTTGTGCACTCTTGTCAGCCTCTCATGGTCCCCAGGAGGTAGTGGACCTGCCAGTCACATGGTAGGTGCACAGTAGTTGTTTGATGAGTTCTTACAGCGGAGGAAATTGGCTGATCTATTCCTTTTATTTAGCAGGTTTACATTTTTTTCAAAAACACCTCTTGTGAATTCAACAGTTTTTCCCAATAATAGTCATTTGTTTCCTGGGTCCTTTGAGGAGTATCCAGCCCATGACTGATGGAGTGAAGCTTCCACCAGTTTTGCCCCTGTGGATCTACTGATCCACTTTGCACAGCTGCTAAAGGGGCAAGGAGGCCACATCTTCTGACTTCCTCTAACTGCACAAGAGGAAGACAGAATCACAGTCAGTAGCCCAAGGCCCATTACTGTGAGGCCAGACATGCTACCTCCCTCCAGCCCTTTCACCAACCCTGACACCAACCATTCCTCCTACAGCACCCACAACTTCTCTGCTGGGTTTGATAATTTGCTGCAATGTCCACACAGAACTCACAGATTCTGGGATTTAATAGGGGAACACCTGGCTACAATTCAAGTTCAGGAACAACGCTTAGTCTCTCTCAGCCTGCTGTCTCTCAGCCAACAGTCTCTCACAGTCTCTCTCCCAGCAGTGCGTGTCTCTCAGTGTCTCTCTCAGCAATGCATGTTTCTTGTGTCTCTTTCCCAGCAGCGTGTGTGTCATAGGAGCACGTGTCTCTCAGGGGCGCATTTCTCTCAGCAGCACGTCCTTCTCAGCCAGCAGTCAGAGAGAGACTTCTTCCTCTAAGAGGCCTCCTTTTGAGCCTGGCAGAGTGGCCAAACTAATGAATTATAACATCAGAATTCTAAGCACCTGGAGAGAGCAAACTTCCCGGAACATTGCTTTGTGCCACTGCTCAACAGAAATACCCCAGGTGGATAACTTTAGCAATCAGAAGCTTCTCAGTTGCTCACGGGAAATTCCACCATGGAGTTTACAAAGACTTATGGGTAGAAAAGCCACACTAAGTAATTTACTATACCACAATGGCCAAAGCCTTGGTTTGCCCAATGCCAGTATCACCATGACTGGAGAGAAGATGCCACTCTGCTCCTTCATTGTGCTAGAGACGGAGCCTGTGGTCTGCTCTCAAGTGAGACCCCTCTTCCCATCCACCATGGTGGTGTAGGCCCCAGAAAGATCTCTGGTGGTGCAATGCCTAAGGCATTTGACTGCTAGCCAGAAGATTGGCGATTCAAACCCACCAGCTGCTCCACAGAAGGAAGATGGGGCCATCTACTTCTGTAAAGATTTACCACCTTGGAAACCCAATGGGTGTCTCTATGAGTCAGAATCAACTCAATGGCAGTGGGTTTTATATATATGTACACACACATATGTCTGTATGTGGTGCAGTGAATTACTTGGTATGCCTTTTCTAAGTAGTCTTTATGACTCCCACCAGATTACTGAGTAGGAACATGTGAAATAAGTTGAATGGAACTCTAATGTTGGGATTGGTTAGGTTTGTCATTCTGCTAGGCTTAAAATGAGCCCTTCTTGAGATAGAAGGGGGGAATGTTACTGCCATCAAGAGAGAAAAACCGGAGGTAGAATGGAGCGTATCCTTGGATCTGAGATTCCTGCCCTAGACGTCTTCTGCAGAGATGCCCAGTAGAGACAACCTGCTGAGATGACTAGCTATGGATCCAAGAGGCACAAGACAAGAGCAGCAGGCATGCCAGCCAATGGAGAGAGAAAGCTGAGTGCTTTTGGTTGAGCAAGAGAATGGCTGGCAGAGTGGGTACACCTAGGTGCACCTATCAGCAGAGCTAAAAGAGCTTCGTAACACTTGACTGAGCAGTGCAGAGGCCAGGTCGAGAGACCAAGGGCCAGAGAGGTATGCCTGAGGACATAGCAGAGGGGAGATTGTCCTGATCAAAGAATTGCATCATGAGAACATTCCTAAACCTGAATTGTAACCTGTTACTTCCCTAATAAGCCCCATAATTGTGAGTATTGTTTGTGAGTTCTTTGTTGCCACTGCAATAAATTATTGAACACTGCAGAGTTGGTAAAAAAGGCTGGAGGGTGGTGGCATGTCTAGCCTCAGAGGAATAAGCCTTTAGCTGCTGATGGTGATTCTGGCTTCCCCTCGTGAAATTAGAGGTCAGAAGATGCCACCTCCATGTGCTTTCTGTAACATTTATACATATATTTATGTTTGTGTGTGCCTAAGGCACTTAACTGCTAACCAGAAGGCTGGCAGTTCAAACCCACCAGCTACTCCTCGGAAGGAAGGTTGAGCAATCTACTTCCATGGAGATACTGCCTCAGAAACCCAAGGAGGGGTCACTGTGAGTCAGACGCGACTCAATGGTAGTGAGGTTTTTTTTTTTTTTTTTTTTGCCTTTTTCACTCTGCACAATTTTTGTGAGAGTCTTTCACACTGATACATATATCCGTAGTTTTTCATTTTACTTCTGAGTAGTACTTTGTGAATAAGCCAAGCTGAAGGATAGAGATGGATTCTGTTCAGTGGTGTCTCTAGGGTTGATGTCACACCCCACCATGGACTTACGGTACCGGATCATACAGAATACTTAATAATGTTTATTACCAGTTTTAATCATAGAATAATATGTAATATAGTTGTAAATTGCTGAAATGTAATATTACTTATATTATATGAATACAAGCAGCAAAATTGTAGTATGTTGATAAAGTAGAGGGTCAGCAAATAAAGGGAAGACCCCTCAATGAGATGGATCGACACAGTGGTTGCAGTGATAGACTCAAACATAGCAAGGATTGTGAGGATAGACCAGAACCAGACAGTGTTTCATTCTGTTGTACATAGGGTCACTATGAGTTGGAACTGACTTGACGGCACCTAACTATAACAACAGTGCCTAATCCAAGGAGCTCTAGTGGTGTGGTAGTTAAAGCATTCAACTTTAACCAAAAAGATTGGAGGTTTGACTCCACCAGCCACTCCATGGGAGAAAGATGAAGCAGTCTGATTCCATAAAGATTTACAGCCTTGGAAACCCTATGGGCCAGAGCTACCCTATACTTTAGGGTTGCTGTGAGTTGGAATCAACTTGATGACAGTAGGTTTGGTTTGGTTAGTACCTGTTCCACTGTGTGGATATACCACAATGTGTTCGTTCATTTATTTGTTATTGGGTATTTGATTTGTTTCCAGTTCTTTAAACTGCTCTCTGGAGCTAGCACGTTTCCCCACAGCCCCCACAAGGCACAAGGGAGTCTCAGTGGGCTGGATTCTCCAAACCTAACACACCCAAACCCAAACCAGTGCAACACAACTAATAGTTTTATTTACTAGTCTTTCTCCTGCAGCCCAACCACAGCAGCCCCTGCTCTGAACTTCAGCAGTTCTGAATTCTACTTCTGATTCTTCTATGCCATTTAGTTTCCTCGTCTATTAAATGAGGCTAACTCATATGACCATTGTGAGAATTAAATGTCATAATGTGTCTAACACTTGATAATGGCATTCCACAAATAAAGCTTTTTGTTTGAACAAAAAGTTTCAGAAGTATGAAATCAATGTTGGAAAACTTCAAATCCTAGTGATCCTTCTAACCCTGGCCAACTATGCAAAGTAAAAATGGAGCTTCAAAGATTGTACCATGTGGGAGGGTGAGCAGTGGTTGTTTAGGTCACGGCACTGTTCATGACATTTTCCTTTAGTGCCAATGTCTTTAAAAACCTGAGTCTGTAATTTCTTGGGAGTGTCCATCAGAGCTGCTTTTAGATTGCCATGTCTTCAGGGACTGTGACCACTTTGTTTAAGTGGCTAAGTTTCCTAATCTGCTTCCTAAGAGGGGAACATCTGTGTGTCCCTGGGCAGGTCCCATGACTGCTGTTTGGAGGCTTGAGATAAAATATCAGGAATGAAGGGTGCTGCCTCCCATTGGTATCATGGGCTCCTATGCACCTAAACCTTTTGGAAGTATAAAGGCTCTTTACCAGCTGTGTACATTAACAAGTCTTCCTAGATCTGTTTTCTCATCTGTAAAATGGCAATAACAGTAACTTCTTAAAGTGAGATGAAATGATACATATACACAGAAGGTGCTCAGTTTGGCTATTACTATTATCACTAGAGGATCTAAAGAATGCAAAAGACCTAGTTGGTCATTCAGCCCACAATCATCATCATCCCCTCCCTCTGAAAGGTGGTCCCCAAAGCTTGACCTGTGTACTGCCTCTGAGTGGAAGTACCACAAGCAGGTTGCTCTGCTCTAGCCAGCTGCCATAGGAAGTTCTGATTTTGAACACACATGTATCTCCTGGGCAGTTCTCACAACTGGCTTTGTCCTGACATGCAGGGCATCAGTCTAGCCTCAGTGGTTCCTCAGAGGCACTCTTTCTACCCTCTCCCTGATAAGTCCCTCAAGGAATATCCCAAATTCCTTCCTGCAGCCATGCCTCAAGGACAGTTTTCAGTTATCAGAACTACCTGGTTACTAGCCTTTTTGATAGTGGAAGCCAAGAAAGCATGGACAAGGACCAAGCTGTTCTAGGTTCCTGTTGATCATATGTCTGTTTACGTGGTTCCCAACTCAATATAGAAAGAGCTGGAGTGTAGAGGGAGTCCTAGGAGTTTGGGTGTAGAAATGGTTAATATACTTGGCTGCTAACTAAAACTTTGGAGGGTCAAGTTCATTCAGAGGAGGCTCGGAAGAAAGGCTCTGTGATCTACCTCCAAAAAAAACCACCACTGAAAACCCTGTGGAGCAAAGTTCTACTCTGGTGTCTCCATAAATTTGAAGTGACTTGACAGCAACTGGCTGGGAGTAAGAGAACTCTGGTGGCACTGTGGTTAAAGCATTGAGCTGCTAAGCAAAATGTCAGTGGTTCAAACCCACCAACTCCTCTGCAGAGAAAAGATGGACAGTGTGCATCTGTAAAGATTTACAGCCTTGAAAACCCTACGGAGGCAGTTCTCATCTTGATAGTTTTGGGTTTGTTGGGTTTGGTTAGGAGTAGAGAGAGCATGAGGTCATCAGATGAGGGGAACTTGAGCACATTCCTCAACTTCTCACCTAGGAAGTGTGACTTTGAACTAGCATGGAAGGTAATCAATGCTGGCTCCTCTATTTTACATTTTTGGGAATGTGTTCAGAATCTTCCAGCTTTGTAAAAGGCCTGAGGCTGCCCAGTCAGTCCACATCCAACATCAGGCCTGGCTCCAACTCTTTCCTCAGTCTCTCCTGCCTGGGAACAATTGCTGCCCTTCCCAAGATCTAATTTGGAAACAGCTCTCACTGAGGCAACCATTTGTGGGAATCTAATTCCTTTTTTGACCTAAACAGAAGTAGCTTCTCCTACATTCCTTTAATTAAAGGGGCCAGAAAAGCCATTGAGATGGCAGGGAGGGCTGGATGATGAAGGTGGAAGGCTAAAGCCTGGAAGAGCAAGCTGGGCTCTCTAAGGGCCACATTCCCTTGCAGGGCTGGGAGACCTCAGGCCCTCCCACCATCCACTCAACCATTCCCCTTATACCAAGCCTCCAGAGATGCAGTGCTTCCAGGACCCTAGAATGTTGTAAGTGGAGGCAGCTAGCAGTGCTATTCCACTAGCCCAATGCTGCTTTGTCACAGTCACTAAATACCCCAGGCCTGGAGCTATCAGGTGGAAATTGCCAACTCACATTCTTCCCAATAAGTTATGGCAGAGACTGCTGATTGCCTACTGAAAAGCTTTTTATCACTCATTCCTTAGTAATAGAACCTCAATTCATACCTGAGCACATTGCTACCTGGAGTTCCTGGCTGGTGCAGTTAACTTGTTTATCTGCTAACCAGAAGTTTGGAGATTTGAGTTCACCCAGAGACACCTCAGAAAAAGTCCTGATGATCTACTTCTAAAAAATCTACTGGGGCACAATCTACTCTGACACATATGAGGTGGCCATGAGTGGGAATCAACTTGATGGCAACTGGTTTATTCCGGACATTCCCACCAAAAATAAAACCTTCATCTCCCAGGCTTTTTTGCCCCTCAGTGTGGCCATATGACTAAGTTCTGCTAATGAGATACAAGAAATTCCAGAAAGGCTTCTTAAATTGAGCTTCATCAGCTGGAAAGTCCTCCTCCACTTATTCTTCCCACTTTTCCTTCCTGCTGCTTGGAACCCCAGCAATGGACTTTGAGGTACCTTGTTGGTTCTCCTTAGCCGGAGGCTAAGGTTAGTGGAGCTTGGCTCTCTGAAGATGATGGATCCTACACATTGACCTCTGTCTACCACCACCTCTTGCTTTATGTATGAGAAAGACAACCTTCTTTATTGTTTCAACCACTGATATTTGGGTTTACTAGTATATACATCCACCACTCGTTTGTCAGTTTGTCATACTGTGGTGGCTTGCATGTTGCTGCGATGCTGGAAGCTATGCCAATGGTATTTTGAATACCAGCAGGATCACCCATGGTGGACAGGTTTCAGAGGAGCTTCCAAACTAAGACAGACTAGGAAGGAGGACATGGTGATCTACTTCTGAAAAAACTAGCCACTGAAAACCTTGTGAATAGCAGGGGAACATTACCTGCTATAGTGCCAGAAGATGAATGAGCCCCTCAGTTTGGACCAAACCAAAAACCAAACTCACTGCCGTGGAGTCAGATCTGACAAATAGCAACCCCTCATTGGGTTTCCAAGGCAGTGTCACTACAGAAGTAGATAGCCCAACCAATCTGACGCCATGGCAGTGAGTTTCCTCAGTTTGGAAAGTACTCAAAATACAACTGTGAGGATGTATCTTTAAGCAGGAATGGAATGCCAAGGATTACCCAAACCAAAAAAACCAAACTCACTGCCATCAAGTCAGATCTGACTCATAGTGACCACTTCTTGGGTTTCTGAGGAGGTGTCACTACGGAAGTAGATTGCCCAATCTTCCTTCCAAGGAGTGGCTGGTGGGTTTGAATTGCCGGCCTTCTGGTTAGCAGTCAAATGCCTTAGGCACTATGCCATCAGAGCTCCTAAGGATTATCAGTGGTCACCATAAACTAGTAGAGAGGTCCACAGAAAAAATGGACAAGTCCTTGATTTGACCTTTTAGTCTATAGAACTGAGAAAATAAATTTCTGTTCTTTAAAGTAAAATGCATAAATAAATAAATAAATAAATAAATAATACAACTGTGAAGAGTTGCCTCCTCAAAGTAGAGTCAACATTAATGGCATGGATGGAATAAAGCTTTCAGGACCTTCATTTGCTGATGGAGCATGACTCAAAATGAACAGCTGCAAGCATCCATTAGTAATTGGAACATGGAATGTATGAAGTATGAATGTAGGAAAATTGGAAGTTGTTAAAAATGAAATAGAATGGGATTCCATTCAGCTTTCTGTACTGTATACATGCTGATGGTTTCCCTCATCCTAGATGATTGTCTTTGTCCTGTCCAAGGCTTAATAAAATTGATTCTATTGAACCTGTTTGAATCTCAGCTCCCTTTCCCCCTATTATGGAAGCATGCCATAATAAATGTGTTGGAAACTAATCTTCACCTCAGAGTTAGCTTCCTGAAGAACCCAACCTGTGATAAAGTTTAAATACTGCCTTTTTTTTTTTTTCTTTTAAAGATTCCTTCCATAACATCACTTCCTTCTTAAGAACTATTCTGCAAAGGTACACATGGATGTATACATGAGTATACATATATACAGAGTTCCAGTCATCAAGATGTTATGATATAATTACAGTGTTAGGGATAAAAAGAACAAGTACCTTCCTCATCCCTCAGTTTACCTCTTACATGAAATAAATTTAACTGCCTCCCCAAAATGAAATGGAATGCATAAAGATCAATATACTATGCATTGGTGAGCTGAAATGGACTGGTATTGGCTATTTTGAATTGGACAATCATATGGTGTACTATACCAGGAATTACAAATTGAAAAGGAAGGGCATCATATTCATTACCAAGAAGAACATGTTAAGATATATCCTGAACTACAACATTGACTACAAGGAAGACCAGTTAATATGACTATTATTCAGATTTACACACCAATCACTAATGGCAAAGATGAAGAAATTTCACAGTCTGAAATTGATCAAATATTCAGTCAAGATACATATGTACTGGTGATTGAATTGCAAAAATAGGAAACAAAGAAGAAGGATCAGTAGTTGGAAAATATGGCCTTGGTGAAGGAAATGACAAGGGAGATTGCATGATAGAATTAGGCAAGACCAACAACTTCTTCCAGCCAAACAAAAGACAGGCATATGAGTTGAACATTTACCTGAGGTAGATAAACTCCTTGGAGAGAACAATGATGGGAGAAAGAAGGGCTGTTTATGCGTAGGGAGATAGCTCAGGGGGCAGGAGTGCATGGAGGGATGGACACAGGGAAGAGGTGACTATCGGAGGAAGTGGGAGGGGAGCTGTTGCATTGGGGTAAATTGTAGTCAATGTCATGAGACAAAGTGTATATGAACTGCTGTATGGAAAGTGAATTTGCTCTGTAAACTTTCACCCAAATCACACACACACACACACACACAAAAAGACCAATGACTTATTGTAAATACCTTTTATCAGCAACATAAACAGCATAAACAGGGACTATAAACATGAACCTCGCCAGGTAGAATACACAGGAATCGAATCAACTACATGTGTGGAAATGAAGCTGGTGAAGCCTAATATCAATGAGAACAAGGCCAGGGGCTGACTGTGAACATGCATATGCTCATATGCAAGTTTAGGTTGAAGTAGAAGAAAAAAAAAAAAAGTCATGAAAGCCAAAGTATGACCTAACTTGAATTTAGAGACCATCTCAAGAATACATTTGACACATTGAACACTTTGTTGTTGTTGTTATGTGTCGTGGAGTCAAACCCGACTCATAGCGACCCCTCCTTGGGTTTCCGAGGCAGTTTCACTACGGAAGTAGGATTGCCCAACCTTCCTTCTGAGGATTGGCTGGTGGGTTTGAAACGCCAGCCGTCTGGTTAGCAGGCAAGTGTCTTAGCCACTATGCTACCAGAGCTCCCCCCCAAATCAGAGGAGTTATGGGATGATATCAATGACAGCATGCATGAAGAAACCAAAAGGTCATTAAAAAGAAAGAAACAACCAAAATGGATGTCAGAAGAGACTCTGAAACTTGCTCTTGAACATACAATAACTAAAGTGAATGAACAAAAATGATGATGTAAAAGAGTGGAACAGAAGATTTCAAAGGATACCTCAAGAAGAAAAATTAAAGTATTATAATAAAATGTGAAAAGACCTGGAGTTAGAACACACTTGGCATTTCTCAAGCTGAAAGAACTGAAGAAAAAATTCAAGCATTGAATTGCGATATTGAAGGGTTTTATGGGCAAAATATTGAACAATGCAGGAAGCATCAAAAGAAGATAGAACAAATACACAGAGTCACTATACCAAAAAGGATTAACGTTCAGCCATTTCAGGACGTAGTATATGGTCAAGAACCAATGGTATTGAAGGAAGAAATCCAAGCTGCAATGAAGGCATTGGCACAAACCAAGGCTCCAGGAATTGATGGAATACCAATTGAGGTGTTTCAACAAACAGATGCGGCACTGAAAGCTCACTCATCTATGCCAAGAAATTTGGAAGACATCTACTTGACCAACTGAGTGGAAGAGATCCATATTTGTGCCCATTCCAAAGAAAGGTCATGTACCAGAATGTGGAAATTATCAAACAATATGATATCATGTGGTAGTTAAGATTGTGTATCAACTTGGCTGGGCCTGGTTGATTGGCTGGGTAGCTGGATGTAGTATTCCCCATGATGAGAATGGTAATCAACCCCATGGTAGAATCTACTGTGAACAGCTGAATAGCTGCTTTAAGCATGTGGTCTGCTTCCTGTATATAAGGTGAAGCCTTGGGAACAGTCTCTAGCTAATGGCACACTTGAACCCTGCATGTAGCCGAGTTGTTGTTCAGCAGCCTGCTATGCTCTTTAGATCTGGAGACTTTTAATGGAGTTGAATTAATGGCCTGCTGTGTGGTTTGGTAATATTGAGACTATGCCTTGTTACTTGTTGACCTCAGGCTTGTCGGTCTCAGCAGCCAGCAGCTAAGTGAAGAAAAGCCTCCAGCTTCAGTGGGCTGGGAGCAGGAGGCACAGCTGAAGCCCAAGATTGAAGGGTTTTCACCCAGCTCATAGAGCCTTGCACTTTGAACTCAGACTTAAAGTCTCCAAACTGTAAGAAAATAAATTCCTGTTTGTTAAAGCCATCCCATTTGTGGTATATTCTTGTCAGAGCAGCACTAGGTAACCAAAACATATCACATTCAGTAAAACTTTGCTGAAGATAATTCAAAAGAAGTTGCAGCAGGACATTGACAGGGAACTGCCAGAAATTCAAGCCAGATTGAGAAGAAGGATATCACTGATGATATCAGATAGATCTTGGCTGAAAGCAGAGAATACCAGAAAGATGTTTATCTGTGTTTTATTGACTATGCAAAGTCATTGGAGTTTGTTAATCATAACAAATTATGGATAGCATTGTGAAGAACGGGGTGTCCAGAATACTTAATTGTGCTCATGTGGAACCTTACATAGACCAAGAGACAGTTGTTTGAACAGAACAAGGAGATACTGCATGGCTTAAAATCAGCAAAGGTGTGCATCAGTGTTGTATCCTTTCACCATTCTTATTCAATCTGTATGCTGAACAAATTTTCTGAGATTCTGGACTTTATGAAGAAGAGCGTGGCATCAGGTGGAGCATGCAGATGACACAACTTTGCTAGCTGATAGTGAAGAGGACTTGGAGCACTTAGTGATGAAGATTAAAGACTATAGCTTTTGGTATGGATTATATCTCAACATAAAGAAAATGAAAATTCTTACCACTGGACCAATAAACAACATCATGAGAAATGGAGAAATGATTGAAGTGAAGGATTTCATTTTATTTGGATCCACAATCAACACCCATGGAAGCAGCAGTCAAGAAATCAAATGACCTAGAGCAAAACTGCTGCAAAAGACCTATTTAAAGTTTTAAAAAGCAAAGATGTCACCTTGAGGACTAAGGTGTGCCTGACCAAAGCCATGGTACTTTCAATCTCATATGCATATGAAAGCTGGACAATGAGTAAAGAAGACCGAAAAAGAGTTGATGCTTTTGGATTGTGGTGTTGGCAAAAAAATAATATATACCATAGACTGTGAGAAGAATAAACAAATTGTCTTGGATAAAGTATAATCAGAATGCTTCTTAGAAGCAAAAATGGTAAGACATCATCTCATGTACTTTGGACATGTTACCAGGAGGCACCAGTCTCCTGGTGAAGGACATCCTGGAGAAGGACATCATGCTTGATAAAGTTGTTGTTGTTGTTGTTATGTGCCATTGAGTTGGACCCGACACATAGCAACCTGTCCTTGGGTTTCAGAGGCAGTATCACTAAGGAAATACATTGCCCCATCTTCCTTCCGAGGAGTGGCTGGTGGATTTGAACCGCCAGCCTTCTGGTTAGCAGTCAAGTGCCTTAGCCATTATGCTACCAGAGCTCCCTTGATAAAGTAGAGGGTTAGGTAAAAACACGAAGACCCTCAATTAGATGGATTGACACAGAGGCTGCAACAATGGGCTCAAACATAGCAACAATTATGAGAATGCACAGGACTGGGCAGTGTTTCGTTCTGTTATATACAGAGTTGCTGAGTCAGAACTGACTCCGTGATACCTAACAAGGACACAACAAATGTATATACACAGCTGAACCTAATCCTAATTGACATATAATTAGTTTTGCTTCCCTGTCTTCCTCTCCCTACCCACCATACCCTTGCTTTTATTTTCCTGAAATACCAAAGGTGCCAGAACCCTAATGTCAGGCCTGGGGTCTGCAGCAGATATCCCCACAGGGACCTAAGTTTCTTGTTGGAACTTCAGCCACTTTAACTCCCTAAGTCTCAGTTTCCCCAGCTGTAAAAGGAAGGGATTGGTTTAGACTTGTTGTTGTTGTTGT
>NW_006921697.1:7392176-7394579 GCF_000298275.1 Orycteropus afer afer | reverse complement strand
GGCAATCCTACTTCCGTAGTGATACTGCCTCGGAAACCCAAGGAGGGGTCACTATGAGTCGGGTTTGACTCGATGGCACATAACAACAACAACAAGTTGGATATATTTTTCTGAAGTGTTATGGTAAATTTCAAATATATACAAAAAGTAAAGGAAGTAGTATAATGAAACATACATAAATCACCCAACTTCAACAATTACCAACTCAGCCAGTTTTGTTGAATCTGCAATTCTTCCCACTACCAGCTCCCCACTGGATGATTCTAAAGTAAATCCCAGACTTCATGCTATTTCACCTATAAGTAATTTGTTTCTTATTTCTAAAATGTAGAGATTCTTTGGGGGTAAAAAACACTATACCACCTCATACCTAAAAATTAATACTGTTTCCTTAATATCATAAAATATCCAGTCAATCTTCAAGTTTCCCCTCTTATTACTGATCATTGATATAGATTATTCAGATTTCTCCTATCATTATTGATTGATTATTGATTATATTACTATTATTATTGTTTGATTGTTGATTTATTCAAATCAGGATGCAAACTAGGTTCATCCACTGCATGTTTTTGAACATTTTGTTACGTTTTAGATCAAAGTTTACACAGCAAATTCATTTCCCATTCAACCATTTATAGACACATTGTTATGTGACACTAATTGCTGCTCACCCCCACACACAATGTGTCAGCACTCTCCCCCTTTCCAGCTTGCCTTCTCTACATCCATGCCTGCAGTTTTCCTGCCCCTCTTTGACTTCATACCTTTGCTTTTGGGCAAAAGCCTGTCCATTTGGTCCCCAAAAGTTGATTGTTCTAAGAGGCATATTCCTCATGGATGTTCTTGTTTATTTTATAGGCCAATCTATAATTTGTCTGAAAGATGACCTCAAGGAGTAGCTTCAGTTCCAGGTTAAAAGGTGTCTTAGGGTGATAGTCTCGGGGGTTTCTCCAGTCTTTATCAGTCCAATAAGTTTGACCTTTTTATAAATTTAAGTTTTGTTCTACATGTTTTCCCCATTCTAACTGGAACCTTCTATTGTGTTCCTGATCAGAAAGATTGGTGGAACAGGGGAAAATAGACCCCAGATTCAAAAGATTCAATAGACAGTTTTATTAATCCTTGGACAGGACAAAGACAGTTATCCAGGATGAAGGAAACCATCAGCATATACACAGTATAGAAAACTGAATGGAGTCCACTTTGTCATGGCCATGGGTCTAATTATATGATTAAAAACAAAGGGAATCATCACCAAATGGTGGCAGATCATCACTGTTGCAGGCATGATTACAGAAGTGGGGGAAAAGAACCATGATTGGGATACATACATAATTGAAGATAAAAAAGGGTTACAGGATTGCACGTGGACCTTGACTATCTAGCTAGGTGGTGGTCTGGATATAACTCAGTACCTGCAGCCTGAGTCTTAACCTTAAGGTGACTACAAAACAATACCAAACCCCAAACTTTAAATTATTAGAAAAGACATACTCAAGCAAGTTCCTTAGTTATTTCTGTGAGCATAATCTACTTCAACCACACTCTTCTGAGTGAAAACTGTCCCTCCCTAGGTTTGTCTTGGAACTGGTCTGTACTTAGCCATAATGTTGGTTTAAGGGTCAGAAAGAACTCAAATGTCTAGCTTCATGATGGAGTTAGGGCTCCCACTGTAAACAACAGCCTTCCACAAACCAAATGCTTTAGAATTTAAGCCTTAATACAGTGGAAGCCAGGCATCCATTGCATTTTGTTGGTATCGTGAAATCAAGTTTACATTACAAATAAATATTTTACTTTTATTCCAAGAGGATTTATCTAATCCACAAACATGAAAATTCCTGACCCAAAATTAATCAGCCAGTGTTATTTTTTTTTCTCTCTCTTACCCAAAATGGCTGCTGCAAAGAACAGACAAAACCATTAACCTGTGATTAAATGAGAAAAGATTCTTTAATTTGAATTCTTTAATTTAATTTTAATTTAATTTGAATGTCTCAGGACTGCAGGTGGATGGAGGGAGTGAATCTTCCTGAAGTACCTTTTTAATGTTAACTAAGTAGCCATTAAATACTTCATCACTATGGAAACCTGTATTCTTTAAACAAAAGTTATTTAAGTCTCTGAATTCTTCATTCTCTAAAAGCAGCTTCTTCTTGTATGAGGGGATATTTGTCCAATTTACAAATTGTTTGTTAAGTCATGTTGTTAAGTGCCGTCGAGTCATTTCCGACTCATAGCGACCCCATGCACAGCAGAACGAAACACTGCCCAATCCCGTGCCATCCCCACAATCCCTGCTATACTTGAGCCCATCATCGCAGCCACCTTGTCAATCCATCTCGTTGAAGGCCTCCCCCTCTTTCGTCAACCCTCCACCCTACCAAGCATGACATCCTT
>NW_006921697.1:7390123-7391681 GCF_000298275.1 Orycteropus afer afer | reverse complement strand
CATCCTCACTTTCAGCAAGCAAAGTTGTATCGTCTGCATATCTCAGGTTGTTAATGATTCTTCCTCCAATCCTGATGCCACGTTTTTCTTCATGTTAATGTCATGTCATGTTCATGTTAAGTCAGAGAACAATCAAATAATGTGTTGTTCTTTTAAATTAATACATGATTATATTTTTGACAACATGTTTCTTAAGTCTCTTTTGTTGTTGTTATGTGCCGTCGAGTCAAACCCGTCCAATCAAACCCGACTCATAGCGACCCCCCTTGGGTTTGCGAGGCAGTATCACTGTGGAAGTAGATTGCCCCATCTTCCTTCCGAGGAGTGGCTGGTGGGTTTAAACTGCCAGCCGTCTGGTTAGCATCAAGTGCCTTAGCCACTGTGCTACCAGAGCTCCCAAGTCTCTTTTACTCTGTACTTGACCACTTACTCTACCCCCCTTTTTGTTTGTGGAAGCTAGCTGGATCTTTTGTACTGTGTTGTTGTTGTTGTTGTTGTTATGTGCTGTCGAGTCGGACACCTAGAGACCCCTCCTTGGGTTTCCGAGGCAGTATCACTACGGAAGTAGATTGCCCAACCTTCCTTCCAAGGAGTGGCTGTTGGGTTTGAACCACCAGCTTTCTGGTTAGCAGTCAAGTGCCTTAGGCACTATGCTACCAGAGCTCCCTTTTGTACTGTAGGGTTTCCCATATTCTGGATCTTACTGAGGTCATTCCTGTTGCAACAAGGTACTTTATCCCCTGAATTTCCTGTAAAATGGTGGCTAGATTTAAGTTTGATGAGGGCCAAGTTCGATTTTTTTGCTGTGATGTCCTCTTATAATTACATCAGGAAGCACTTAATATCTGTTTGTTTTTCTTTTCATCATGCTATAAGATTGATGGGTAGATACAGCTATTATTAGCCTGATCCAACCACAATCAATTTCCTCTTCTGGCTGCTTGTCTCACGTCATGGTTTGAGCAGCCATTGATGATTACTATTTCATCCATTACATTCTTAATTGAAAAAATTATACAGACAAAATTATAAAAAACCTTAAGGTCCATCAGAAGTAGACTGTAAAAATAAAAGCTGTGGTATATTTACACTGTATTTATCTTTGTTAGTCAGTACAGCAGCTAGAATTTAAATCTAAATATTTATTGTTTGGGGACATACATGTGTGTTTAAAGTATGAATACACGTGTGGGAATGGTAACTCCAAATTCAGAGTAGTAGTTACTTTTGGGGAGCTCTAGTGGCACAGTGGTTAAATGTTCAATTGCTAAGCCAAAAGTCAGCGGTTTGAACCCATCAATTGCTCTGCATGAGGAACATGTGCCAGTCTGCTTCTGTAAAGATTACAGACCAAGATACCCTATGGGTGTTGCGCCCAGATCTTGAATCCCCAAAAACCACCAAGGAGCCGATTCCACTGCAAAAGCATGTTGTGTTGTTGTTGTTATGTGCCGTCGAGTCGACCCCGACTCATAGCGACCCCTCCTTGGGTTTCCGAGGCAGTATCACTACGGAAGTAGGATTGCCCAACCTTCCTTCCGAGGAGTGGCTGGTGGGT
>NW_006921697.1:7381666-7389823 GCF_000298275.1 Orycteropus afer afer | reverse complement strand
GTTGACATTTTTCAAGTTGCTAGTTGTTCCTACTTGATTGGCTCTGTCTTGGGGGCCGAAGCCGCAAACTGCCATTTCTAACTATTTTAGGTAAGGTATTTTCTTGCTATTTACTGATTGGTTGTTGCTAGTATGCTAGGGAGTATCGATGAGGTGGGGGTAGTCAGGACTCCTTGTGGTTTTTCCAGTAACTAAAGCACTAAAGCATGAAGTAAATGCTAAGGCATTTGCAAAATGGCTACATACTTAAAAATGGTTACATACAGGGTGGTTATATATAAACATGGTCTCACATGGGCAGTCCTCTTCTTTCCTATAAGGGCACTATGAGTTGGAATTGACCGACGGCAGTGGGTTTTATGGTATTTTTCTGCATATAATGGACCCATGGAAATAACATGCACATACATAATATGCACAGTGCACATAGGAAACTAACATGCAAGGAATTTGGTAGTTTGCAAAAATAACTGACTTATTTTCGTACAAATATGGTAATTACTTTTGGGAGAGAGGATGAATAGAACTGGGATTGGGTTTCCATCATATATATAAATACTTTGTTTCTTAAAGAGCCACACATGACAAAATGCTAACAATTGTCCAAGCTGGGTGGTAGGTGCAGAGGTGTTATTATACATGTTTTGGTATGTTGAAATATTTTATAAATTTTTTTAAAAAATTGATATGTAGACATGTAATATTGCAAACAGTTCAACAGGATATAAAATGAAAAACATCTTGTTCATCCCAGACTTTCACATTACCAATTTCATATGCATCTTTTAGGAATGGTTGATGCGAATATAAGCTTTGATACCCAAAAGAGCTGCCCTACTCAGAAGAGTCATTAACCATCCTAATACATATGGATGTCTGATTCTACTTGCCTGTGTGGGAAGCCACTCAATTGCATACTGAGGCCTTACCTTTGGAGAGGCTACCTTGCACCCCTTTATTTTGGTCTCTCATTGAAAACCACTCTTTGTTACTCTGTCAATCAACCTGAACCCATCTGGTGTGTCTTTTTCAATTAGTGATCCTGCAAGCCTCTCCTGGTCAGCTTCTCTGGAGAATTACTACTTGTCTCTTTGAAGCATCCTCCCCAGGGTCCCCAGAATGAATTTTTCATATGTAAAACAGACTACATTTTAAGTCAGACCATCCAAAATGTATCCTCAAACTTTGGTGAAAGTCAATGTAGCCATTTTCTTAGGGTGTTGTTATTGTTGTTGTTATGTGCCGTCGAGTCGGACCCGACTCATTGCGACCCCTCCTTGGGTTTCTGAGGTGGTATCACTATGGAAGTAGATTGCCCAACCTTCCTTCCGAAGAGTGGCTAATGGGTTTGAACCACCAGCCTTCTGGTTAGCAGTCAAGTGCTTTAGGCACTACACTACTAGAGCTCCTTTACCGTAGTTAAGTACCGTAAAAAACTTTAGACAAGTTTAGATAGGAGGTGGTTCCCCAAACCAAAACCAAACTCGTTGCCATTGAGTTGATTCCGATTCATAGAGACCCTCATTGGTTTTCCAAAGCTGTAAATCTTTACAGAAGGAGAGCAGCTGTTTTAGTTAGCAGCTAAATACCTTAACCACTACACCACAGAACTCTTTAGAAGGTCGTTAGCTATAACAAAATGAGTAGATATCTTTGTCTTTGCATGAAAATGAAACTGCTAACCAAATATTGTCCTTACAAAATAAGGTGTTATGAGAATTTCCCAGGGAGATTAAAACTTCCTCCTGTGTAGGTAAGGAGAATCAGAAAAACTTTTCACTGGAGGTGTAAGTGGGGATTTTTATACCTGAGTTTGAGGAACTGGGGACGGGGGCTATGTGACTGGGGACAGAGGACTACATGACTGGGTTCAGACTCAGTGGCACCAGGTCCTGATTGGGAAGGGGCCCCGGACCACCACCTGTGTGTACTCTGATAAGATGCTGCTGGCTAGCAAGCTTTATTGCTTAAAACTATACTAAGGACCAGTTAATACATTACAGTGAAGGTGGTTAACACCTGACAGGGGGAGGGGGGAATATATGTGACAGGGAGGGAGAAGGAAAATAGCTTGTAGTTCTTATGAATGTGGCTAAACAAAATTGAATCTGAGAGCCCTTTTGGGGGTGTGGTAGTTATGTTTGTGTGTCAGCTTGGCTGGGCCTGTTGAGTGGCTGGGCAGCTGGTGGTAGTTATTCCCCATGATGAGACTGGTAATCAACTCCATGATGGAATCTACTGTGAGCAGCTGAGTAGCTGCCTTTGGGGTGTGGTCTGCTTCCTGTATATAAGCAGAAGCCTTGGGGAATGGTCTCTAGCTTGTGGCATGTTTGGACCCTGCATGTAGCCATGTTGTTGTTCAGCAGCCTGCCATGCTCTGTCGACCTTGGTGCTTTCAATGGATTTGACTTAATGGCCTGCCATGTGGTTTGGTAACATCAGGACTGTGCCATTTTATTTGTCAACCTTGGGCTTATTAGCCTCAGCAGCCACTAGCTGCCTGAGTGAAGAGATGCCTCTAGCTTCAGTGGGCCGGAGCAAGAGGCAGAGCTGAAGCCCAAAGTCGAGGGGGTTTCACCCAGCCTCTGGAGCCTGGAACTTTGAACTTGGACTTTTAGTCTCCAAATTGTGAGAGAATAAACTCCTGCTTGTTAAAGCTATCCCATTTGTGGTATATTCTTGTCAGAGTGGCACTAGGTAACCAGAACAGGGGGGGTTGCAGTTACTGACCATACATGAGGATTTTCCCAGAACTCTTGTAATTATTATTGGGAATTGCCTCCTGCTTTTAAATAGCTGCATAGTATTGCACTGTATGGTATGCCATAATTTGTTAAGTCAGTTACCTAATGATGGACATTTTGTTTTTCCCAGTGTTTTGCTATAATAAACAAGACTGCCATAAGTGTCCTTATTTGTCAGTTTTATAAATTAAGTTCTACATAATTTGTTTTGAAAATAAAATTTTCTTGCTAGAAACAAAACTCAAAAAGCCATGGGACTGAAGATACTTTCATCTTGGGCCTTCTTTGAGTCTCTCTTTCTTCAGGTGACTGACTGGCCTGAAGATGAATTTAAAATGGGTAGGCAGCCAACACCCTGGGAAGGAAGCCCAGGCAAAGGGGAGAGGCTTCCTGGGGTGCACGAGGGAGGAAAACAGTTACCAGCATGCTGTGGCTCTCATCTTGGAACAGGCTGTTTGTCAAGGCTGGTGGGAGAAGAGTTGGCCAGACATTGAGGGGTCCAGTGTTGGCTGGGTATAGGGCTGAGAGACTAGAGCCATTCAGCTGTGTTCTAAAAGGAGCAGGGAAAGGAAGGAAAAATAAGTCCAGACACACTGGGTGGCTGCCGGTTGGCTCACGCTCTTGCTACAACAAGCCGCGGCCAGGCAGTGGGGCCCAGCCCTCCCCTGGGAACCCACCCTAGACTGGATAGGTTTAGATCAGTTCCACAATTGCTTCTTGGGGCTATCATGAATGGATTTTTACAGAGTTGGGGATAATTCAGTACTTTTCCAAAGTTACCTGGTCTAGAAAGGGGTTTTCCAGCCACACGGTGTATCCTCATGTGTAATAATGCATTCTTTATCCGTCAAAGGGACTATAGCATCACTTGCCAAACTGTTCTCAGCAGAATTCTATTCGTGAGACACAAAGTCCAAAAGTCAAAGAAATGCCAGGCCAGTCAAAATCAAGCAAACTTCTTTGCTGTGGTAATATTCAGCCTTCAGTATGCTAATATTGTACTTAATGTATTTTTAAAAAGGATGTGCATTGTTTCCCAAACATTTTGTCCTTGCAACACTTCCCCACACACACACACACATAGAACCTACTGAAGTCTTTGTTAAATGTAGTTTGATAAGCCTGAGGCCTGTCAGGCTTACCCTCAAACCTCTAAGAATTTAACACAGAGATGGCTATAAAATCTGGCCATTGAGAGATCTGGGAGAGATCTGGAATATTGCCATGTCCTTCTTGAAAACAAGACTGACATCCTCAAAATATAAAGCAATCGACTTTCATGACCATTGGGGATTGAATTGTGTCCCCAAAAGAAGTGTTGGAATCCTAACCCCTAGAATGTAATCACACTGGAAAACAGGTTTTTGTTATGTTAATGAGGTCATTCTTGTACACAGGTTTTTGGGGACACAATTAGGGTGTGTCCTAAGTGTAATAATTACTGAGTTATAAGGAGCAGTATAGACACAGAGAAAAAGAAACAGACAAATAGATGCCACCTAAAGATACCCTAGGAGCTCTGGTGGCGTAGTGCTTAAGGCATTTGACTGCTAACCAGAAGGCCAGCAGTTCAAACCCACCAGCCACTCCTCGTAAGGACTACTTCTGTAGTGATACTGCCTCAGAAACCCAAGGAGGGGTCGCTATGAGTCGGGTCCGACTCCATAACAAATAACAACAACAAATGAAGATCTCATAGAAATCGAGGACCACAGGGCCTATTGAAGCTGAAAAAGACAAGGGCCTTCTCCCACAGCTGACAGGAAGGGAGCTTTCCCCTTCAGGTGTAGCCTGAATTCAGATCTCTAGCATCCTGAATTGTGATAAAATAAATGTCTGGTATTTAAAGCCACCCACTTGTATTTCTGTAATAGCCCAAGGGAAACTAAGACAATGAGCATGAAGGATTCTTCTGGAATTCTCAGCTGAGAGCAGCTCCAGGTGGGGCAGTCGCGTGAATAGGACAGAAGAGACTGGTCTTGCTCCAATCTGTATGTCTGCATCATACTGTTACTTGAAAAATGCTGGGGTCCAGGTCTGGAGTAGCATACCCAAGAGTCCACACCAGAGTTCAAGGAGGAGAATTTAATTAGGAGGTGCACCATGAGAGATAGACAGGTCTCAGTGACTCCAGAAACACCCGCTCTGCTCAGCAGCTTACCATCAGGGGTTCTTAAACTAAAGGAAAAAGAGACACAGCACGTATGCAGGATTAATTAACAATTTTCCAAAAGTTAGACAGGACAATGGGTAATTAAAAAAGAATGTCTCCTGTGAGTCCACAGCAGTCAGGTAATCCTTAAGAGGCTCCATTGGTATTTATCAAAGCCCAGGTGGCCAGGTCCTAAAGTCTGGCCCAGAAGCCTTTATTGACATAGATAGTTCTGTCTTAGATTACAGGTTGCAGTAAGAACTGATAACTATAACTTAGAGAACAAGTTAATTATAATACAAAGTTGAAACCAGGTTTTAAAAAAATGGCATATTAACTAAAAATATAGAGTTTTATTCTAACAATATGGCATCAGGCCTAACAAAGCGAAAAATCTTTACCTTCACAATACTTCTCTTGGCCTTCAGAGTCTCATCTCACATTAACACACAGTGATCTGTGAGGGCCTCTGTGTGTAAGGCTTGGAACATACTGCAACACGTGTTGGGTTCTGAGGAAGGCTGAGAAGATCACTTCATCTGATTAGCATTCCCATTGCCTGGCTGTGCCTGTGAGTCCACCGTTGCTGATGCATTCCTTTGGATTAAAATGCAAAGCCATCTGGAAAGAATCATTGCCAAGATCCTTGGAAGCCTCTCAGATCTGTGTGGAAAGGGCCAGTTTTGGTGTTGGTTGAAGATGGAATGCCCTGCACTACAGGCTGGACTTGCTAGTCTTTCTCAACCTTGAGTTATCGAACAAGGCTGGCACCTTGTATCTAGGGTCCCTGCCCCTGAAAAGAATTGGAACGTGAAATTGTAAGGAGTCAGAACCTGAAGAAGCTCTGGCAGTGCAGTGGGTAAGACATTTGGCTGCTAACCAGAAGGTTGGTGGTTCAAACCCACCAGCTGCCTTGTGGGAGGAAGATGAGGCAAACTACATCTGTAAAGATCTACAGCCTTGGAAAACCTATGGCGATCACTATGACTTGGAATTGATTTTCTAACTTTTTGATCAGAGGAGCCCTTCTGTCCAATAAAATCTTAAGTGGCATCCCATATAAAACAGATAAAGAAGGGTCTTTGTCCAAAATGTTTTTAAATGTCTCATCATTATCAAAGGAGTCCATCATTACCATTGAGTTGGAATTGACTCAATGGCAGTGAGTTTCATTTTTAGTTTGGTATGATTATCAAACTCTAAAGGCATGCATGCATGTATGGAAGTGTTTACTATAAAAGTCAGAATGGGGGTTACTCTTAGGGGGAGGGAGGTAATTGTGATTGGGATGGCTTATATGGAAGTCCTCTGGGGTAGCTGCAAAACCTATTTATTTTTTATTTTTCATGGTAAAAGTATATATAGTAAAACATTTGCCATTTCAACATTTTTTGCATGTACAATTCAGTAACATTAATTACACTCATCATGTTGTGCAAGCATCACTGCTATTCATTTCCAAGTCTTCCATTGCCCTTAACAGAAGCTCAGTGCCCCCTAAGCAATGGCTCTCCCTCTTCCCCACCTTCCTGTTCCTGCTTTTCTTTAGTCTTGATACATTTTCCAGTACTAGATATTTCATATTCATAAGTGGAATCATATAATATTTGTCCTTTTGAAACTGACTTAGTTTATTTAGCATAGTATTTTCAAAGTTCATCCACGTCATAGCATGCATTGCACCACTGCTGTGGAGTCTGATCTGACTCTAGCGACCCCTCCTTGGGTTTCCAAGGCGGTATCACTATGGAAGTAGATTGCTCAATCTTCTGAGGAGTGCCTGATGGGTTTGAATCACCAGCCTTCTGATTAGCAGTCAAATGGCTTAGGCACTACGCCACCAGAGCTCCTGCTAAGAACATGCCCCTTATTTTAAGGAAACTCGCTATGAGTCGGGTTGACTCAACAGCAAATAACACCACCTACACCTGCACACACAACTTTCACTGACATCCCATTGGTCACAATTAATCACGTGTCCATACCTAGCTTCAAGGGAGCCTGGGAAATGTAGTCTTTAATCTGAGCCCACCCAGTCTTAGTTTCTACAACAAAGGAAAAAGGGAAGGCAGATTTAAAGGACAACCAGCAGATTTTGCCACAGTATATTAATGAGTGTGGTCTCTGATGTGTTAAAATTTGATGGGTGACTGATTTAGGTCTCTCCATTGTTTTTCAGTCACAGTTTTGTATATAGTTTGAAGTATACAAAATGATATAAAAATTAATATTTGGAAGTAAGAAGCACTCATACTCCATGGCTTTAAAAACCATGAATTAGAAACTCCCCAAAAGCTTTGCCAGCTTTTCTAGAATTCTATGAAAGTCGCCCCCATACAAGAGTTTACAGCTGACTTTCTCTCTGGGGCAGAGGCCTTTACATTATCTTCAGGACTGAGAACTGTGCTGGTTGTTTCTTTTGATTCAGTACAGCCCTGGCCAAATATCCTGAAAAGCCCTCTGTCATTCAGCAGCCTTCTCTTTGGGCTGGAAGTTCCCCAGAGGAGGTATAGTTTACTGTGGCATTGAAAACTCAGTGTTTCAAAGTATTAGCTGTTTCTTATCAGGGAGTGGCTCAAATTTTTTCCTCTAGGCTCTCAGGTTATTATAGTACAGGAGTCTATCATTGGTTGAGCACTTTCATTTTGCAGAGGAGAAAGCATGGATCTAGGAGAATGAGGGATTTATTTAGAGTGAAATGCAACTAATAGCAGGGCTACACCTAGTACTGACTTGTCTTGATGATTTTCATTACCATTAATTATAATAGCTTGAATTTCTTATGCACTCACTATGTGCCAGACTCTGGGCTAAGAATAGTTCACATACACTATCTCATTCAATCCTCAGAGCAATCCTGAGAGATAGGTACTTTTTTTTTTTTTTTCCTCCTTTTTTGCAATTTTACAAAGGAGGAAACGGCAACCCAGATAATTAACTTGCTTGAGGCCACATTGCTCCTCCAGGTGAATCAGAATTTGAACCCAGGCTGTGTCACTGCAGAGCCCACAAAAGTAACTTGTATGCTGCTTGCTGCTATTTGTGTGAGAAGGAAGGGCAGGAACACTTCATCACACCACCTGTATGTCACATCCCTCCAGGCCAACCTTTGCCTCAAATTTATGATCCTTTATCCACCTCTCTGGGAGCTCTGGTAGCATAGTAGCTAAGACACTTGCCTGCTAACCAGACGGCTGGCGGTTCAAACCCACCAGCCACTCCTCGGAAGGAAGGTTGGGCAATCCTACTTCCATAGTGATA
>NW_006921697.1:7370797-7372555 GCF_000298275.1 Orycteropus afer afer | reverse complement strand
GGGTTTGAACTGCCAGCCTTCTGGTTAGCAGTCAAGTGCCTTAGGCACTATGCTACCAGAGCTCCTCATTAGCTATTGGTTGGTTGGTATGTGCCGTTGAATTGGACCCAACTCACAGCAATCCCTCCTTGGGTTTCCGAGACAGCATCACTACGGAAGTAGATTGCCCCATCTTCCTTCAGACCTCATTAGCTATTAGAGAGATGCAAATCAAAATGAGATGCCATCTTGCTCCAGCACTAGTAGCAAAGTTCAACAAGACAGAAAATAACAAATGCTGAGAGAATGTGGAGAGATTGGGACTCTCATACACTGCTGGTGGGACTGTAAAATGGTACAACCACTGTGGAAAGCAGTATGACGATTCCTTCAAAAGTTGAAATTAGAAATACCATTTGACCCAGCCTTTCCATTACTAGGTATATATCCTAAAGAAGTGAGAGTCATGACAAGCACAGACATATGGACACCCATGTTCATCGCAGCACTATTTACAATAGCCAAAAGATGGAAACAACCTAGGTGTTCATTGGCTGAGGAATGGATAACCAAACTTTGGTACATACACATAATGGTATACTGTGCAGCCCTAAGGAATTACCCAGAATCTGCAAAACACTGCATAACGTGAATGAACTTGGAAGACATTATGCTGATTGAAATAAGTCAATCACAAAAGGACAAATATTGTATTAGTCCATTATTGTAAAAGCCAAGGAAAGGTTTATCTACAGAAGGAAATTTTATTTATTGGTTACTAGGGGTGGGAAGGAGGGTAGTGAACACTCTTAGATAGATAGAGATAAGTATTGATTTTGTTGGAGAGGTCAATGTATCAAATGTGAGTGATCAACATGGTGGCATTGAGGAAAAGAAAAGACATAGAGAGGTACAACGGAGATGCAGACATCAAAGATGAACCCTTTTGCACATACAGTACTGCCTTGTCAGTGAAGGCAAACATAGGTATATGGGTAGATAGATGGGTGGACAGGCTGAACTATAAGGTATGCCTATGCAGTTCAGACACTCCGAACCTGGACGACTGAAAAGGTGCGGCATTCCCCTTGTTACTCTTATACCCCATACCCACTTGGTGAACGGAGTTTTAGCCATCCCCCACTCCCACCCACCTTCTGGGCCCACAGGAACTCCATCCCACTCTGTGTGCTTGGATGGAGCCTGGGTGCCCTGCCCTGCCCTCCCCCAATTTTTTTTTTCTCTTTCTTTTTTCTGGTTTTTAGTTTGCTTCTTTTGTCTGTTTTAAACCTACTGCTATTATTAATAGTTTTGTCCTTTTTACTGTTATTCACCTCTCAGGTCCTAGTTTTCAGCTTTTTTCTTTTCCCTGTTCCTTGTTGCAAAATTTCTTTTCTTCTTTTTTCTCGTGGTTAACCCCATTCATTCTTCATTTTTCTTTTTGCATTTTTCCCATTTTTTCTTCATTATTCTCCTTCTCTGCCTTTTTTGTTCTTATTGCCCTATCCCCAGATATTGCAGGTTTTCTTGTTTTTTTTGTGCTGAACTTCCAGAGGGCGCAGCCAATTTGATTGTTTACAAGTGGTGGCCATTTTGGATATTTAAAGTGACCAAGGGTGCAGCCATTTTGAATGTTTACAAGTAGAAACCATTTTGGATTTTAAAGTGATAGCATTCTCATTCAGATTCCAGGGACCTAAGAACAGGCAGTGAGGCAGGAAGCAGGGAGAAGACAGAAAAGGAAAAGGGGACCAGAATAGATCAAGGAGTCAGCCACAG
>NW_006921697.1:7368748-7370121 GCF_000298275.1 Orycteropus afer afer | reverse complement strand
TTTAAAGAGGAATGGCATGGCATTCATCATCATAAAAGATGTTTCAAGATCTGTCCTGAAGTAAAATGCTGTCAGTGATAGGATAATATCCATATGCTTAGAAGGAAGACCCATTAATACAACTATTATTTAAATTTATGCCTCAGCCACCAAAGCCAAAGATGAGGAATTGAAGATTTTTATCAACTTCTGCAGTCTGAAATTGACCGAACTTGTAATCAAGATGTGTTGATCTGGTGACTGGAATGCAAAAGGTGGAAACAAAGAAGAATCACCAGTAATTGGAAAATTTGGCCTTGGTGACAGAGATAATGCTAGAACTTGCATGGTAGAATTTTGCAAGACCAACAACTTCTTCATTGCAAACACCTTTTTCAACAACACAAATGGCGGCTCTACATGTGGACTTCACCAGATGGAACACAGGGGAATCAGACTGACTACATCTCTGGCAAGAGGCAATGGAGAAGCTCAATATCTTCAGCCAAAACCAGGTGAGGAGCTGATTGTGGAACAGACCATCAACTGCTCATATGCAAGTTCAAATTGAAGTTAAAGACAATTAAAACAAGTCCATGAGAGCCAAAATATGATCTAGAATATATCGCTCCTGAATTTAGAGACCATCTAAAGAATAGATTTGATGTATTGAACACCAGTGACCAGAAACCAGATGAATTGTGGGATGACATCAAGAGCATCATCCATGAAGAAAACAAGAGGTCACTAAAAAGACAATAAAAGAAAAGAAGACCAAAATGAATGACAGAAGAGACTCTGAAACTTGCCCTTGAGCTAAGAATAGCTAAAGCAAATGGAAGAAATGACAAGATAAAGGAATTGAACTGAAGATTTCAAAGAGCAGCTCGAGAAGACAAAGCCAATTACTATAATGCAATGTGCAAAGACCTGGAGTTAGAAAATCAAAAGGGAAGTACATGCTCAGCATTTTTCAAGCTGAAAGAATTGAAGAAAACGTTTAAGCCTTGATTTGCAATATTGAAAGATACTAAGCGCAAAACATTGAATGATGCAAGGAACATCAAAAGAAGATGGAAGGAATACACAGAGTAACTGTACCAAAAAGAACTGGTCAATCTTCATCCATTTCAGGAGGTGGTATATGATATAGAACCAATGCTACTGAAGGAAGAAGTCGAAGCTTCAATGAAGGAATTGGCAAAGAACAACGCTCTAGGAATTGACAGAATACCCATTGAGATATTTCAACAAATGGATGCCACACTGGAGGCACTCACTCGGTTATGCCAAGAGATTTGGAAAACAGCTACCTGGCCAACTGACTGGAAGAGATCCATATTTGTACCCATTCCAAAGAAAGGTGATCCCACAGAATGTGGAAATTATCAAAC
>NW_006921697.1:7365614-7368648 GCF_000298275.1 Orycteropus afer afer | reverse complement strand
TGCTAACCAGACGGCTGGCGGTTCAAACCCACCAGCCACTCCTCGGAAGGAAGGTTGGGCAATCCTACTTCCATAGTGATACTGCCTTGGAAATCCAAGGAGGGGTCGCTATGAGTCGGGGCCGACTCGACAGCACATAACAACAACGACAACATCCACCTCTCTGTCCAGGGAGTAATACATGCTGAAGTGCAGATACGGAACTTTGTTTTTGTTGTTTTCAGGTGCCATCGAGTCAGTTCCACCTCATAGCAACCCAGTGTACAAAAGAATGAAACACTGCCCAGGCCTGTGCCATCCTCACTATCGTTACTGTGTTTGAGCCCACAGTTGCCACCACTGTGTCAATCTCTCTCTTGTTAAAGGTCTTCCTGGTTTTTTGCTGGTCCTCTACTTTACCAAGCATGTGTCCTTCTTCAGGGACTGGTCCTTCCTGATAACACGCCCAAAAGCCTATTCCCCAAAAGAATTGGATGTATTGCCTTTAACCAAGAGCATGCGTCTCACCCTGTCGGTGTTAGTCAGTCTCCCCATACTGTGAATGAATTGAATGGAGCTTCACAACCCGCAAAGGTTCTGACCACCAAACCAAAATGAGTGTCTGTCAAGTTGACCCTGACTTATGTCAACCCCATATGTGCCAGAGCAGAAAACTCTATAAAAGTTTCCAACTGACTTTTTGGAAGTAGATTGCCTGAGCTGTCTTCCAAGACACCTCTGGGTGAACTTGAACCTCCAACCTTTTGGTTAATAGACAACAGCATTAACCATATGCACCACCCAGGGACTCTGTGGGGATCACAACTTCCCCAAAAGGGCAGTGCCATCCCCAGTCTTGCCTGAGCAGCCTGTAGCAGCCCTCCCTTTCTGGCAGCTTTCCATGTTGGCATAGTGCCTAAGGCACTTGACTGCTAACCAGAAGGTTGGCGGTTTAAACTCACCAGCCACTTCTTGGAAGGAAGGTTGGGCAATCTACTTCGGTAGACATACCGCCATCTGAAACCCAAGGAGGGGTCGCTATGAGTTAGAGACAACTCGACAGCACATAACAACACAACAACGTACACAGTCTAATTGCAGGAAAAAGGCCTTTCTGTCTGCTACCACTTACTTTTCCCCTGGGCAAAGAAGCCAGGGAAGGGCCTAATGGACATGAAGCTCTTAGGGTAAAAAGCTTTGTGGAGAGTCTAAGCTATTTAGCTCATTCCCTCCTGTTAAGCAGTATCTTTGTCTCTAAGAACAGGATGTTTTAAATCCATTCCAGGAGTGGAGGAAGGATGGGATGAGGTAATGGGCCTGAAAAACAGTTCCTTATAGAAGATTCTAGAAAGACCCAGGGACAGAGCATGTTATTTTTATATTTATTTTGACAACTCTTCTGAGAGGAATATTGGGGGTGGTGAGGGGCAGCCCAGCCTGTTGGGAAGATCGGGATAAGGAGATGGTTAGAACAGTGAAAGGAAACTAGCCTGACAGGCATCTTAAAGATCAAGTCTCTTCCTGCATAACCCTGAAAAACCTCAAAGTTTCTAATGGTTCAGTTTATGTAGAGCCATAAACTTTGAAGAAAACTAAGTCCTACAACCACAAGTAATTTAAAAGCTCTGCAATCTTCACTTTTATATCTCTAAGAGCACTTTAAAGGATCTAATTAAGAATCCATAGAAATCTCCATTTCCATTCCTGTTAAGTTCTTCCATCTCCCCCACTCCTAAGAATATCCTCTAACTGCTAGGAAATGCTACAAAACCTTATACCCATGACTTGTGAATTTTTGTCTTTCCCTCTTTCCTTTTTATATTTCACTTTTTATTTGGAAATAACTAGAGATTCACATGGGGCACCATGAGCAGAATTGACTCTACGTCAACTGTGTTTTTGGTTTTATAAATTCACAAGAAGTTGAAAATATAGTACAGAGAGGCCCTGTGTACCTTTCATCCTGTTTCGTACCATGGTTACATCTGACATAATGCTTTCCTATTAATTTTCAATTGCTCATTTAATCCTTGCAACAAGGAGCTCTGGTGGCACAGTGCCTAAGCCATTTGACTGCTAACCAGAAGGCTGGTGGTTCAAATTCACCAGCCACTCCATGGAAGGAAGACTGGGCAATCTATTTCTGTAAAGATTTACAGCCTTGAAAACCCAAAGGGGGTCGCTATGAGTCAGAATCCTCGCAACAGCCCTATGAAGTGACTATTATCACTCCCGTTTTATAGATGAAGAAGCTGAATCCCACTAAAATTAAATACATTGTTTAAGATCTCTGGCAAGTTGGTGCAGACTCAGGACTTAAATTAAAATTTTACCTGTTCCAGAGTTTGTGCATGCCCAGGTTAATTCTTATCCTTCTCCCACTGCCACCCTGGCCCTCTCCAGAAGGGAGGAAAAGTCCTAAAGAGGCCCAGCCCCCAAAAGAATGCAGTTCTTCACAGGCCTCAGAAGAATGAGGGCCAAGTACAGTGTGCTGAAAGTTGAGGGAGCCTCCCCTACATAGTTTGACTGTAAAGTCATCAAATTTGTTTTTGTTACCAGACAGCTAACTCCATACACTGCTTCAGATCCTTTCTGAAGCCAGAAGAAACTTTCTTCTCTCCTTAAACATCCCTTTTCCCCGTCTCGTGACGTTCTTCTTTTCTTTACCTCCTGCTTAGATGTTCCTCTTTGGCCATAGAGTCCTTCTCCTTAAGGCTCACCTTGACTCACAGATGTAAGAAGGTGTCAACATACTTGTAAGAAATAGCACTAGAGTCAGCACATAAGCTCTCAAAGACAGGTATAGGATTTCTTCTGTTGTAAATAAAAGAAAATCCAACCTAAATCAGCTTAAGCAAAACCAGAATTTTGGGGCCCATGAAAACAAAAAGTCCAAGAGTAAAGCTATATATTGGATGGGAGTTGCATTCTACTGTGTGTCGCAGAAACTTGATTCCAGCCCAAACAAAGTACAGGCATGTGAGTTAAACATTTACCTCAAGTAGACACACGCCCTGGAGAGAACAATCATGGGAGAAGGAAGGGCTGCTTATGC
>NW_006921697.1:7363935-7365514 GCF_000298275.1 Orycteropus afer afer | reverse complement strand
TTTGGTCAATGACATGAGACAAAGTATATGTGAACTGCTGTATGAAAAGTGAATTTACTCTGTAAATCTTCACCCAAATCCTAAAAAAAAAAAAAAAAAAACTTGATTCCAGAGGCTTTTTTTCTCACTTTGCAAGAAATGTAGAGGTTGACCACCTAAGGATGATGTAGTATACATGCAACCATAGGAACCTTGGCACCTTCCATCAGCTTTTCCTTGTAGGCTCCATTCTCCTGCTGCTCCACTTGTACTCTCATGTCAGCAATCCAAGAAGGAAGAAGAGGGGTGAAGGCTAAACTCTCCCACCTTTCACAGACTTTCCCAGAAGCCCCATTTAGTGGCTTCTGCTTACAAGTCATTGGCTGGAGCCATATCACATGGCCTCTCTGCACTGAAAGCTGAGTTCTTTGAGCTGGACTTAGAGCTCCCTGAGAAAAACTAGGCAGAAGAGGAGAAATGATATTGGGCAAGTGGTAGTGTTTTCTCAAAGCTGGTTTAAGGACTCAGACCAATGTCCCAGGACCAAGTTTTTTTTTTTTTTTTTTTTTTTTTTTTTTTTTTTTTTTTTCTTGCCCTGCCCTTTTTTTTTTTTTTTTTTTTTTACTTCTTTTTTTCCTTCTCTCCCTATGTTGCTCTCCTTCCTGTTGGCTTTATTCATGTTCATGCTGGACTCCCTATGTGATCTGGGAAGGCTACTGCTACTCTGCATTGTACGCCCATTCCTACTCAAGCCCACCAGGAAACATCTGTATTCTCTATTGCAGTCATACATTTCATCTCATGTCTATCCCTGCAAGAGTCACTGTTGTCATGAAGAATAGGATGACTTAGCCCTAGTCTTACATTCTGTTTCTAAGGTAGAAGTGAAGCCCTACCTGAAGGACATGGGCTAGCAGTACAGAAGAAATTACTGTAGAGGGAAATGAATGGTGGAGCCCCAAACTAAGCAGAATCTTTTTTATTTCTTTTTCTTCTTTGTTCTTCCTTTTTTCTTTTTAAAATTTTGATTGTGATTTGGGTGAAAGTTTACAGAGTAAGTTCATTTTCCATACAGCAGTTCATACACATTTTGTCTCATGACATTGACTGCAATTGCCCACAACCAAACTAAACAGAATCTTAAGCATCATTATGTTTAGACATTTTTAAATCACTGGAGGTATGTCAGAGCTTCTCTAAATAGTTAATTAAAATTTCATGTTTTAGATCACTGTTTCTGAAAATGTGGTCTAGGATCCCCAAGGGTCCCTTTCAGGGTCCTCAAGGCCAAAACAATGCTCATAATAATACTAAGATGTTACTTGTTATTTTCATGCTAATATTTTCATGAGTATACAATGGAGTTTTCCGGATGCTACACAGCCTGTAGCTACATGATAAGTGATGATGTCATTGCTTTGAGGGCTAATGGCATATGTGCTTATGTATTCTTGTGTTTTAAAAATGTCCTAGCTCAGATTTCCAGATAAACAGAAACTAAGGGAATTTGTTAGAACCAGACCAACCTTACAAGAGATACTAAAGGGAGTCCTTTGAACAGAGAACCAAAAATAGCAAATAACAACCGACCATTAATACA
>NW_006921697.1:7355515-7359345 GCF_000298275.1 Orycteropus afer afer | reverse complement strand
AGAACTAACAGATCTGTCCTGGAGGAAGTGTGGCCGAGATCCTCCTTGGAAGCGAGAATGACCAGACTTCATCTCACCTACTTTGGTCATGTTGTCAGAGGGGACCATTCCCTGGAGAAGGATGTCATGCTTGGTAAGGTGGAGGGTTGATGAAGGAGGGGAAGGCCTTCAATGAGATGGATTGACATGGTGGGTGCAGCAATGGGCTCAAGTATAGCAAGGATCATGAAGCTGGCGCGGGATCAGGCAATGTTTCGTTCTGCTGTGCATGGGGTCACTATGAGTCGGAAACAACTTGACGGCACCTAACGACAACAACAACATGCAGCGGGGGGTGTACTCAAGACCATGAATAGGGTTGACAGACAGTGGTCCTGTAAGTTTATTTGTATGATCTGATTTCCCAGATGTATAGTAGAGCTGACAAGGGACAATTTTGTTGTCACTTTTTGGTCATAGCTAGTTACCCAGAAGGACTGAGTAGTTGAACCTCAGGACCATAGTCACAGGGGACATCAAGTTCAATTAGCATAACGTACTACACAAAACACTGTTCCACCTCCTGCTTTGGCAAATAGCAACTGGGATCTTGAAAACTTGCAAGCAGCCATTTAGATGCAACGATGGGTCTCTTCTCGTCCAGAGCAAATAAGAATGAAGAAAAACAAAAATTCATGGAAAAAATTAGTCCTAACAACTGGTATGCCATGTGATTGGCAGCCTATACGACTGAGACCAGAAGAACTAGATGATGCCTGGCTACCAATGTCAACCACTTGGAAGGGGATCTACGTAGGAGATCCTTGACAGAGAGGGAGAACAATGTGGAACAAAACTCAAAATCATTTGGAAAAAAAAGGGGCAGGGGACCAGGTTTTCTGGTCTGATAAAGCCTGGTGGAACTTCTGAGACTATGGCCCTTAGCTGCCTTTCAGGTCTGGAATTGAACCCACACCTGTGGCTTCCAGTCAAGCAAAAGACAGGCATAGGAGATGAACATTTACCTGAGGTAGATACACTTCTTGGAGAGGCCAATCATGGGAGAAAGAAGGGCTATTTATGCACAGGGAGACAGCTCAGGGGACAGGAGTGCATGGAGGAATGGACACAAAGAAGAGGTAACTATGGGGAGTAAGTGGGAGGGGAGCTGTTGCATTGTGGTAAATTGTAGTCAATGTCATGAGACAAAGTGTATGTGAACTGGTGTATGGAAAGTGAATTTGCTCTGTAAATTTTCACCCAAATCACACACACACACAAAGTCCTAGTTTAAACTTCTGATGCAATACATTTTGATACTGTTGTTAGTTTTTATCCAGTTGATTCAGACTCATGACAATCCCATGTGTGAAGATTAGAACTGCTCCATAGGAATTTCAAGGCTGTGACCTTCCGGAAGCATATCAGTCCTGTCTCCCAAGGTACCACTGGTTGGGTTTGAATTGCCTGCCTTTTGGCTAAAAGTTGACTACTTAACTGTTTGCACTCCTTTTGATAGATAAAATCTACCTAAATAAAAGTTCTCTGGGTTTCCAACAATTTTTGAGCATATGAAATATCCTAAGACCAAAAGTTTGAGAACCACTATTTCAGTTATTCATTTTAATTGAATATCTTAAATAAGGAACAATAGAAACACTTATAAATGTTACATACCAAATTTTTACACATTCAAGACCATCATCAGTTTAGCTTTGTGTATTAATTAGCATTAGTTTCAGCTGTAAGTAACAAAATAAAAAGTAACAATATCTTAAACAAAATAGAAATTTGTTTTACTCTCACATGAACAGAATTTGTAGGTAAGTAATTGAGGGCTGAAACTGTGGCTCTATGATCAATTCTATTTTGTTGCTCTGCCATATTTGACATGTTCCAAAATGGCTGCTCATACTCCAACCAGCCCAATGGCATTCTAGTCAGCAAAATACTTCCCAGGCATTGCCTGTATGTCCTTATATTCTTTTAGTCAGAACACCAAACTACACAAAATACTGGGAAATATGATTTTAAAAAAAAAATCAGTTGTCATGTGTCCAGTTAACAATCCCTGAGAATGAAGAGTACCTACATTTTTTTTAGCAACTACAGACTGTGCCACCTTTGTGCTATCATGTTAACTTGTTTTTGGAATGAAACTTCTCCTTTCTTCTCTGCTTAATTGCAAAATATTCCATGTTTCAAGGTGAGCTGTTTAAAAACTATTACCATTTATAATAACGTATCTGTAAGTTGATTATTCTCAATGTCATGCAAAAAATTGTGACAAATGGGCTACTGAGAATTATTAAGATTGTTGTTGTCATTCAAACTCCAATTTCAAATTTTTGTGATCAATACTCACTCTTCTTACTGATTGATTTTATAACATATAAAATGATATGTTAAAAAACTTAAAATAATTTATGTCAACAAAACCCTCCTTTTATCTATTTTTATAATGGAAATCTGTGTACAGTTTCTTTTGGAATTGGGGTTCTACTATTAAAGAATTTGACAGCAATAATCTACTGAAGAGCCCAAGCCCAGCAGATGTGTTATGTTTGGCTCTCACTCTGTTTTCTTTTTTAAATTTTTATTGTGATTTGGGTGAAAGTTTACTTTCACAAATTCCCTTTCCATACAGCAGCTCACATACACTTTGTCTCATGACATTGACTGTAATTTCCCACAATGCAAGAGTTCCCTTCCCACTTCCTCCCCATAGTTACCTCTTCCCTTTGTCCTTCCCTCCCATGCACTCCTGCCACCCAAACTATCTCCCTGTGCATACACAGCCCTTCTGTTCTCCCATGATTCATCTCTCCAAGGAGTATATCTACCTAATATAAATGTTCAGCTCATATGCTTGTCTTTTGTTTGGCTGGAAGTCATAGGAGCCTCACTCTATTTTTAAGTATTTTTAATTTTAATGTGTTTAGGCAACGCATGTACACTCTGGTTCTCCACAGGTTTCATGCTACCCTCTTGTGTTAAATTGAGCTGGTTCATCAAATTTTGTCATCTGCCTGATAGCTGAAGGCATCTGAAATTTCTATTAGATTATATAGACAAGGAGAGAACTTTCCTAAACTTTAAATAGTATCTGTGGAACCTGGAGAAAATCAAGAAGGTGGGTAAGTGCTTTTACAGGGAATAATCACCAGTTACAGTATGAATGAAGCAAAGGTTGCATAAAAGATCAGGGTGGAAGTTGAGGTCAGATGTTGGAAGGTCTTGGATGTAAATTGAGAATGCTGGTTTTAACCATCACTGAATGCAGAATTTTAAAGGCTTTAGGATTATTAGGGTGGTCCTACAGAGTGCTTATTTAAGACCAGGGATAAAATAATCTGTCCTGGAGATGAGACTAAGAGATCTACGGTAGATTGAAACAAGGCAGATAAGAGTGGTCGGGTTAGTTAGTATTAGTGGTGAGAAGGGCTGCTGTCTGCCAAGGGAAATTGGGAAAGTCTTCAAGAAAAACAATGCCTCAGATCCATCACAACATCTGGACTTTTTTTTTTTTTTTAATGGTTGTTAGTATTCTAAGGAGCGCTCATAAACAAAAATCTTACTAATTTCTTGGGAATTCCAACCAAAGGTATTCAAGACATTCTATCCAGATAATAACTCAGGAGCCATATGCTGAATGACCAGGCCCAAGTTTGGGTTTGCTGGGTCCCATGGAAAGGATGAAAGCAGGGGCTGCAGAAAACCAACAAACAGAAGACACTGAAAAAAAGGAGTCACATAAGGTGGGGCAAAATGGCGGACTAGGCAGAAGGATTGCACAGACCCTCTTCAACAAAGAAAAGGGAAACCAATTAACACAGACACAGAAGATAATC
>NW_006921697.1:7339402-7354275 GCF_000298275.1 Orycteropus afer afer | reverse complement strand
AGAAGTAGATTGCCCCATCTTCCTTCCAAGGAGTGGCTGATGGGTTTGAACCGCCAGCCTTCTGGTTAGCAGTCAAGTGCCTTAGGCACTATGCTACCAGGAAGGTACCATTATCATCATCATTCCATAGAAGAAAAAACTGAAATGTATAGAGATTAGACCAATTGCTCTTTGGACTGATTCTTATTGGTAGGGTGAGTTAAAAAGTAAAATTGGAAATTTTTATGTTATTGCTCCTCAGAGGAAATGAAGACGTTTGACATGTTTATTCTAGTACTTGGAGTGAGGTAAGAGAGTTGGTGCATTTTATCTCTCAGCATTTAGTAGCCTTTCCTCCAGTAACAGCATCTTTTCCTCTGGGGAACCATTCTCCCCACTCTCAGCACCTGTGTGTAGGTGAAGTAACTCTACTCTCTACTTCAGGCATAAGAATGGGGCTCAGCCTGGCCAATCAAAGCATCATTATCTCTTGGCCACAGGAAGGCACCAGCTGTTCACCCAGCTGTTATGAAATGCAGTTGGTCTGGGGAGGTGGGGTCAGGATATTTGAGTAAGCAAAGTCCTGGAAGGAAACTGCTTCATATTTCTTCCAAAATGTACCAATAGGCCAGTATCTATTTTGCAGAGTAGCTAATACATTTTCTTAGAAATGGTAAATTATAGTTAGATTATAAACTGTGTGAAGGAGGGCAGTATGTCTAGGTGCATCCCAGCACCAAGCACAGCACATAGTAGGTATTCAATAAAAAATCATTGAATGACTGAACGAGTTCTCAAACATGTATTGATCATTTACTGAGTCACATCTAGAGAAAGGTGGAGCTATCCTAGGATCTCTAGAGATCTTTTGGTCTGACTTCTCCCATAGAAAGTCCCCTAACCTTGGTTTCCTCATCTGTAAAATGGGAGAAGTCAGACTAAGTTATGAGGCCATAACTAAGCAAGAATTAGATTCTAGGTTTCCTGCCTCCCAATCCTGGACTCATTTTACAATACTTACCAGGGTTTCTCAAGGTGAGATGCTAACTATTTTTTTCCCTGAATATTTTTTTAGCATGAAATAATACTGGATCCATATAGTGAGCAAATTGTTTCCTTTTAAATTATTTTCCCATCCTTCTGATTACGTAAAGGAAAATGTCTTAATCTGGTGCTAGTAAATTGCAAATACTGTCTAGCACTTGCTAATCTTACCTTTTTCAACAAGAGACATTAGACTCAGAACCTTTGCAAATAAATAAATTTAATACTATTAACTTAAATTTTACATAATTTTTTAATATTTCATGAAAATTGTCAAGCATATCCTAAAGCAGAGTAACTCACCATTTACCCATCACCCAGCTTTGATTACTATTGACATTTTGTCAATCCACCCCCATGCTCTCTTTTTCAGAAGTACTTCAGAGGAAATATATCTTCATACTCATAAATATTTCAGTATGCATATTTAACAGATAAAGACTTATTTTGTTTAATCTAGCCATAATTCTCTTATCTCATGAAACAAAATTAACATTAATTCTTTAATATAACCCAATACTCCTGTGTTCAAATTTTGCAGATTGTCTCAAAAATATCTATATTTGATTGGTTTGAATCAATCAAACCAAAGAGTCCCACATCCTACATTTGGTTCTTGTATCACTTTTAATCAGTTTTGTGAGTTGGTTCTGACTCACAGTGACTCCATGACTCCATGGGTAATAGAAGAAAACATAGCCTGGTATTGTGCCATCCTTACAGTAGTAGGTATGTTTGAGCCCATTATTGCAGCCACTGGCTCCATTAATCTCATTGAAGGTCTTCCTCTTTTTCACTGACCCTCTACCAAGCATGATGTCCTTCTCCAGGGACTGGTCCCTCCTGATAATGTGTCCAAAGTAAACAAGGCAAAGTCTCATCATACATGCTCCTTTTAATATATCAGAATTAATTTTCCCCTACTCTTACTCTTACCCTCTCCTTTTTTTCATGTCACTTATTTATTGCAGAAACCAAGCTATTTGCTCTGCAAAATTTCTCACATTCTGTGTTGGGCTGATTGGATTCTTGTAGTGTTTTAAAGCTTGTTCCTCTATACTTTTGTATTTCTTGTAAAGTGGTAGTTAGATCCAGATTCTGGTTAATTTTTTGACATTACTTCTTAGATCATGGTGTGTACTTTCTATTACATGCATCATGAAGCATATAATGTCTAGTTGTCTCATTCTTAGTGGTATTATGATTGAATGGGTTCAAGTGTTCTTGGTTTGATCCACCCATTATATAGTTATCCATTAACTTTTAATTCATTGATGATCTTTGCCTGGATCCGTCACTGTTGCTGTTGTTAGGTGCTGTCAATTGGCTCCTATTCATAGCAATGCTATGTACCATAGAACAAAACATTGCCCAGTCCTGTGCCATCCCCACAATCTTTGATATGCTTTAGTCCATCATTGCAGCTATTGGATCGGATCCATTAATAGGGGCTGAAAAATGGTCATCTTTAATTTTTAACAATGCTTCCTCATTTATTGAATGAAGGACTTTCCCTTATTAGCTATATCCCTGGTTAACCTGAAATACAGACATTTCCAGAGAGGCAGGATCAATGATTGTTTCTTTTCCTCTATGTATCAATTTTCAGAATAAGGATTGGATGCTGTAGCAATCTACAAAGGTGATACTGGTGGCTTCATAATGTGTCAATTTACTTAGCTGGGCTGAGCCAAATGTCCCAGAAGGCTCTTTTCTACCCTTTTTCTGGTTGTTGTTGTTGTTATGTGCCGTCAAGTTGGACCCGACTCATAGTGACCCCTCCTTTGGTTTCCAAGGCATTATCACTACGGAAGTAGGTTAAGGCGGGCCATAATCCCATTGAAGTGGGCTTTAAGAGAGAGTCATGTGCGAGACTTGGAGGTAGAAGTTAACCAACCAACATTGTAGCTCATATATTTTGTTTATCTGTTGGCTCACCTTCTTAGTGAGAGGAAGCATCCATTTGCAATTGCTTCATGCCTGAATTCTCCTTCAGCTTCTCCAACTTCTGGGCCAGACGCATGTTTAGCTTCATGAGGAAGAGCACAAAGTTCTTCTGCAGACATCCTTCCCATCAAGTTCAGATCAGTGAGAAATGACTTGACTTTTAATACATCTTCATGGGTTCCAGTTCATGCTTGCTCATCCCATCTTATACTTGCTTTCTTTCACTTCCCATCATCTTCCCTTGATGACTCCCTACTCTGCAAACTTGAAACTCCAGCCTCAAATACAAAGACAATAGGCTTACAGAGTCTGCTTAATAAGCTTCCAAAATCATCACATATGATAGAATCCCTGAAACAGATATATATATATATACACCTTCTGGTGGTTCTGTTCTCTGATTGAACTGTGACTGTATAGAATTTGGTACTGAAACTGGTTCCAGAGGAATAGAAGCTTAAAGATGAGTTTTCAGAATTGGTTCTAGGGTTTCTGAAACTGGTTCTCTGGTCTGATTATATGTTAAGGTACCAATGAACTTGTTTCTAGTTGTAAAGGGAACACCCATAGTCCTTGGCCTGCAGTGACAAAACAAATACTGAAATTATCAGTCATAGATTCCTGCAATCAAGAAGGCAAGACTCTGAGTGACCAAGTGTTTGCTGTCCTAGAACATTTGAATGACAATAAGAAATATAATAATGTTGGTTGGTTGGTTACTTTTAAGAATGCTGCAGAAGGCAAGGAAAGAAAATGATGAGTTCAGAGCTTTAAATTTCCAACTCAGTGTGTGCATAGAGCATCTGACAGCTTCTGTGATTCCCTTAATAGAAATCTATATCTCCTGTAGAAACAAGGCTGAGATTTCTAGATTTGAGTCCTATCAGACCCCTATGGTATATGAGATGTGACTTGTTTGAAGACAAGGTGTGAGAATGTGCAATACACTCTGCCGCGTCCGGCAAAACTGTAAAGGTCACGAAATGAAGCGACACGAAAGGATTAATTATTTTCTTTTTTATTTAAGAAACAGGGGCCAGGCAGATACCCTGCATGTTCTACAAGACCAATGCCTGATGCCTTTGTTCTACTTTATTTATATGTTTGTACATGATTACATCATTAGTCTTGGAATCCATACAATCAGCTTATTCTCTACAGAGTTAAAGTTTTACTCCTCTACGTGCTCAAGGACAACAGCAGGTCATTAAAACAATCACAGAAGTCTCCTCAGGAATAAGGAGTGTAAAACGATAAATGTTTACTAGGACACAGTAACCCAAAGTATGAAACATCTCAATAAGATAAAAAACATGTACTACTGTAATAACATCTACTTTTAATACTTGATGTTTTGCCAATTAAGCATTTAACAGTGAGAGAGACCTTGCCATCTCTTAAAGCAAACATTCAACCACAAGAGAGGCCTTGCCATCTCTTAACTGTAATTAGAACATGTGCCTTGCAATCATGTTTTTTGGGGGGTCTTTTTCTTGGTCTCCAACAACACTCCAAAAAGAATTGCATGATTTTGTCAATTTATGTCTCCAGAAACCTGGAGAATATGTGTAGGAATAAATCTCAAGGGTGTGGGGACAAGGTGGAAGGAATATAAAGTTAAAGCTGGCTGGATTTGTTTATATGGGCTCAGAGATGCAGTGAATTACTTAATATGGCCATTTTGACCATAGTCCTTTATTTTGTGATGTATTTTAAACCCTAGCCTCTATGCCTGTGGTTATGGTTTGAATTATCTGTTATGTTAATGAGACACGGTTAGGGTGGGATTTATCTTGAGTCATACCTTACTAAACAGTGTGATTCAAGTTACCATCCTTAGTTTGCCTGAGGGTATTGTCTGCACATGTTTTATTGACTATGCAAAATCATTCAATTGTGTGGATCATAACAAATTATGGATAACATTGAGAAGAATGGGAATTCCAGAACACTTAATTGTACTCATGAGGAACCTGTACATAAATCAGGAGGCTGTTGTTCAAACAGAACAAGGGGGTACTGCATGGTTCGAAATCAAGAAAGTAGTGCATCAGGGTTGTGTATTTTCACCATACTTATTCAACTTGTATGCTGACCAAATAATCCAAGAAGCTGGATTATATGAAGAAGACCATGGCATCAGGATTGGAGGAAGACTCGTTAACAACCTCCCACATGCAGATGACACAACTTTGCTTGCTGACAGTGAGCACTTAACTGATGAAGATTAAAGACTACAGTCTGCACTATGGATTGTTGTTGCTGTTAGGTTCCGTTGAGTCATCCAGAGATTGAATAAGTATGGTGAAAGGATACAACCCTGCTGCACTCCCTTCTTGATTTTAAACCATGTAGTGTCCCCTTGTTCTGTTTGAACAACAGCCTCCTGGTCTATGTACAGGTTTCTCATGAGCACAATAAAGTGTTCTGGAATTCCCATTCTTCTCAATGTTATCCACAATTTGTTATGATCCACACAATCAAATGCTTTTGCATAGTCAATAAAACACAAGTATACATCTTTCTGGTACTCTTTGCTTTCAGTCAAATCCATCTAACATCTGCAATGATATTCCTCATTCCACATCCTCTTCTGAATCCAGCTTGCACCTCTGGAAGTTCTGTCAATATCCTGCTGTAGCTGTTTTTGAAATATCTTCAGTATAATTTTCTTGCATGTGATATTAATGATATTGTTCAATAATTTCCATATTCTGTGGGATTACCTTTCTTTGGAATGGGTACAAATATGGATCTCTTCCAGTCAGTTGGCCAGGTAGCTGTCTTCAAATCTCTTGGCATAACTGAGTGAGTGCCTCCAGTGGGGCATCTGTTTGTTGAAACATCTCAGTGGGTATTCCATCAATTCCTGGAGCCTTGTTCTTCAGCAATTCCTTCAGTGCCACTTTGGCTTTTCCCTTCAATACCATTGGTTCTTGATCGTATGCCACCTCCTGAAATGGAAGGTATACCAGTTCTTTTTGTACAGTGACTCTATGTATTCCTTCTATCTTCTTTTGATGTTTCCTGCATCATTCAATATTTTGCCCATAGAATCTTTAAATATTGCAACTTGAGGCTTAAATTTTTTCCTCAGTTCTTTCAGCTTGAGAAATACCAACCATGTTCTTCCCTCTTGATTTTCTAACTCCAAGTCTTTGCACATTTCATTATAGTAATTGTCCTTGTCTGAAGATTACACCTCAATATAAACAAAACAAAAATCCTCACAACTGGTCCCATAAATGGCTTCCGGATGGATGGAGAAAATATTGAAGTTGTCAAGGATTTCATATTACTTGGTTGTACTATCAACACTAATGGAAGCAGCAGTCAAGACATCAGATGATGTATTGTGTTGTGCAAATCTGCTGCAAAAGACCTCTTTCAAGTGCTGAAGAGCAAAGATGCCTCCTTGAAGACTAAGATGCACCTAAACCAAGCCATGGTATTTGCAGTTACCTCTTATGCATGTGAGATCTGGACAATGAATAAAGAAGACTGAAGAAGAGTTGATGCTTTTGAGTTGTGGTGTTGGAGAAGAATGCTAAGAATACCATGGTGTGCTAAAAGGACTAAGAAGTCTGTCCTGGAAGAAGTGCAGCCAGAATGTTCCTGGGAAGAGAGAATGGCCAAACTTCATCTCACCTACTTTGGTCATGTTGTCAGAAGGAACCATTCCCTGGAGAAGGTTATGTTTGGTAAAGTGGAGGGTCAACAAAGAAGGGGAAGCCCTCAGCAAGAGGGATAGACTCAGTGGCTGCAATGATGGACTCAGGTATAGCAAGGATCATGAGACTGGCACAAGACTGGGCAGTGTTTTGTTCTGCTGTGTATAGGGTCAGTATGAGTCAGAGACGACTCAATGGCACCTAACAACAACATGGTCTCCATCTAATGCAAGTTCTCTTTCTTGCTCTGGTTCATCGTCATTTATCTTCTGGTTCTTGGGACTTGAGACTGTCCTCTGACCTGATTCACCATCTTCCACACCCTATGAGCCAGCAGCTTGTTGTCTGACCTGCTGATTTAGGTTCGTTTATCCTGCAAACATGTGAGTGAGGAGAATCCTCCAAACTGATGCCTGACCCAAGGATTTGAAATTTGCCAGCCTCCACAACTGCGTGAACCATTTCCGTGGCAGTTTGGGAGCTCTGTGAGACGGTACAGCCAATTACAGAACCCTAAGATGGGAGAGAGAGTACTGAGGAGAGAAGTAGTTGACGTTAGAGATGATGGAGTGGTACAGCAGTTTCAAAAAGTTGGACATTTGGGACATCTATAACCTGTGCTTCATAGGGACCAGGCTTTTGCTGATCCTTCTAAAAGAAATGATTCAAGCAAGCTCATTAAACAGAGATTCCAGATTCAGTGCATTAGCTCAAAGGACTCAACAGTTTGCTTGGTCGATTGATTAAAACATGGACCAGAGAAGACCTATAATAAATGAAGCTGAAATACCAGAACTTTCTTGGTATATGTAGAGGAAAGGATCCAAAGGCTTAGGGAGATTGGAATGCTAGAGTGGATTTATCAGAAAAGATCTTCCCACACCCTGGGAGGACCCAGATGACACACCTTTCACCATGACTGTGAGGAATAAATTTGTGAAGGGAGACCCATCATCCTTAAAAAGCACTATAACGGCTCCTCTCTGTAGACCAGAAATTACAGTGGGACAGCTACCAATGAACTGGGATCCCTAAATTCCATGGAGATGATGGGATTCTGAGGTGCCAGGGGGCAAGCAGTAGCAGTGAGTGTAGTTATCATAACAGACAACAGAGCAGTTTTCAGAATTGTCTGACTAATAGAGATTATTGAAGTTAGCTAGTTAGTTGATAGTGGTATCTGTAGAACTGAAAAAGATGAGTCATCTACTAAAGTCTTACTTGATCTTCATAAGCAGAAAATTTCCTCATGCCAGTGAATCAATAAGCAAAGAAGGCATGACTTTATCAGATGGAGTGACTGAAATAGATATGAGTATTTTTTCCTTATTTTGATATAAATCTTTCTTTGTATATACTAAACAATACTTTTGTTTCCTTTTTATCTGTTATCTAATATAAGATGTATTAGTAGTAAACTTTAAATTTCAGTATTTAAATTATAGGATATCAAAGGAGGAGTGTGAGTTAGCCAGTAGAACACTGCCCACAAACAAAAACAGAAGTTGGGAAAAAAGCATGTTTTCGGTTGTACAGGATAGTTGTATTGTATTAGGTAGTAGCATGACTTTATGTGAGATTAAATGTGATTTAAGGAGATGTGTAGGAGTTTCTGATGACATAAAGCCTGTATTAGATTGGGTTCTCTAGAGAAACAAAACCAGTAAAGCTTATCTATATAGAGAAAGGGAGCTCTGGTAGCATAGTGGCTAAATCACTTGACTGCTAACCAGAAGGCTGGCGGTTCAAACCCACCAGCCACTCCTCGGAAGGAAGGTTGGGCAATCCTACTTCCGTAGTGATACTGCCTCGGAAACCCAAGGAGGGGTCGCTATGAGTCGGGGCTGACTCGATGGCACATAACAACAACAACAATATAGAGAAAGAGAAATTTATCTTAGGAAAATGGCTCACACATTTACAGAAGCTGGCAAGTCCCAAGTTCTTGGATCAAACGTCAAGCTGGAGGCTTTTCAGCTGCAGGGGCTGAGGAGCTCAAGATTGGCAGGCAATATACTGGCTGTTGACTCCAATGAATGACAAATCCAAGATCTCCAGGCCGAGTGGTGGATTGTTCGCTTATGGACAGTTGTAGGCAGCACAACAGAATCCCGGTCCACAGAAGAGTGTCTCTTTTCCCAGGATGTCCATAAATATACTGGAAGCAGGCCACACCCCCAGGGAAACTCCCTTTCAGTGGATTGGCTGCTCAAAACATATACATCTGATCCCATCATTGGAAAAAACCCTCATCACAATTGCTTAAACCACACAGAATTGTGGTCCAGCTAAGTTGACACATAGCTTCAACTATCACAGTGCCTAATGAATTTGACTGCTAATCAGAAGGATGGCAGTTCAAACCCACCATTCAATCCTCAGAAGAAAGAGTGGACTATCTACTTCCGTAAAGATAATGCATCAGAAACCCAACGAGGGGTCACTATGAGTTGGAACCAACTCAATGCCAGTGAGTTTGGTCTTTTTTGGTTAAGGAGATGTGTTGTTGTTGTTGTTATGTGCCATTGAGTCAGAGCCAACTCATAGCAACCCCTCTTTGGGTTTCTGAGGCAGTATCACTATGGGAGTAGATTGCCCAATCTTCCTTCTGAGGAGTGGCTGGTGGGTTTTAACCACCAGCCTTCTGGTTAGCAGTCAAGTGCCTTAGGCACTATGCTACCAGAGCTCCCAAGGAGATGTGTATGGGTGCCAAATTGACACGGAGTGGATTTGTGATAGCTTTGTAATGTGTCAACTTGGCTAGGCTGAACTACATTTCTCAGAATTCCCCTTCCTGAATGTTTCTGGTTAGAGTGGGCCATGAAAAAGTTTCATGGGAGATTTGGAGGACAGAAGTGGAGTAAAAGCTACTTTGCAGCTCACACATGTTGTCATTCATCTGTTGACTCACCTGGTTGGCGAAGGGTACCAGTCAAGCCTGTAGTATAGCTCTGTCCTTCCCTTGAAACCCTTCAGCTTCTCAGTCTTGGATATGTGTTCAGATCCAAGGTCACCAGCTCTTCACACACCTTCACTATTAAGGTGGCAGCAGCAGGAACTAACATGGATTTCAGTCCATCCTCAAGAATTTCCATTTGATGATTTTGGTGTTTAAAAAGTTGATATAAAGCAAATACTTCTATAAGTGTTATGAGGATAAGGCAAAAATGGTGAATGTGGTACTGGGATGAATGAGGTTGGGGAAGTCCTGTTCATGACCACACTACTCCCTTGTATTTTAGGGAATGGCTACCTCTCCCACCTGGCACTTTCCTGGCTGCTTTTCCTCTGGACATTTGAGAGTCTCTGAGAAACGTTAGGGAAATAATATTCCTAGTTAGAAAGAGCAGGAAAGGCTCTGGAAAGTCACTAAGTGAAGGGGTTTGAGAGTCCCCAAAATGAATACCAGTAATCTGGACTCTCCTGGGTACTCTGCTGCCCTGCTTCCTCTACCTTCAGTACTTGGGCAGCCCTCCCGGGAGCACAGGGCCCTCTTTCTTAATCCTTGGCTAGCTGAGCAACTGAGGGAGACTAGACACTGTTCCTTGGGACAGAAACCCTGGGTTATAAACTGGAGAAGGACCTTAAGTGGTAGAAGGGTCCCCTGCCTGGATTCAGGCCAATTCCCACCTGGTCCTGGCTCCCAAGCCAGGCATGGCCTGAAAGAGCTAAATGGTGACTCAGAGGAGTTTAGATTTCTCTCCAAGGACCTGGGGGAGGCAGAGGACTGTGCAATTGGAGGGGAATGTTCTGGAGGATTTTATCTTAAGAATAAATTTTAAAATGCTCAGGTTTGTCATGCATAAACTCATTTAGTTTATTGCAAGGTAGTCATGGCAAGGCATACAAGTAAAACCTTGAGACATTCATTTTGCATCAGAGAATCAGAATTAACAATTACAATGTTAGTTTAAATGTTAGAGGACAAAGGCTTTTACTTTTAATGAATTATCTTGGGGAGGAGACTTGACCACCCCTTGAACTCAGAGGATGTCCCCTGTAGGTCTGAGGCTGGTTACTATGAGCAGTATTTCAACAGGCTTTCAGTCTTCAGACAGAGAATCAAAGAGAACTTTATCTTCTGTTTTCTCCCAAAATGAACAGAAATCCATGGGTTCATATACCATATGTGTTGTCATGTCCAACTATAATTGGTATGTCTTATTATCAGTTAACAACATTATTGTATGACATGTTTATGTTCTGTTAATTTAGACACTTGATTAATGTTACATTCCATTATCACAGAGGGCAGGTCCACAGCCCAATAGATAATTTTTTTTTTTTTTTAAGGAACTCTGCTGGCATAGTGAATAAGGTATATGGCTGCTAACCAGAGGTCAGCAATTCAAACTCACCAGCCGCTCCGCAGAAGGAAGATGGGGCTATCTAATTTGGTAAAGATTTACAGCCTCAGAAACTCAATGGGAGTCGCTGGGAGTCAGAATCCGCTTGATGGCAATGAGGTTTTTTTTTTTCCCCCAATCTATTTTCAAGGTTAGAACAACTTTCTAATAACTTATACAAAAAACCAAACTCACTGCCATTGATTCCAACTCATAGTGACCCTCTTTGGGTTTCCGAGGCAGTAAATCTTTATGGAAATAGATTGCCCAGTCTTCCTTCCTGGATCAGTTTATTAGAAGGGATGTGGGGAAGTTAAAGGAATGAGGGTGTTGAGAGATGAGGCTGGAGGGGTAGGCAGGGGCTAAGCTGCACAGGGACTGTAAATCAGTGTAAGGGGCTTGAATGTTATCCTCTAGGTAATAAATTGTTTAGGTAGGGGAGTTACATAATCAGATTTGCATTTAAGAGACTGTTCATTTTGCCTGGAGTGTCTGGGCAGTGCAAATGGTTAATGTGCTTGACCGGTAACCAAAATGTTGGACGTTTGAATCTACCCAGAGATGCCTCAGAAGAAAGACCAGGCAATCTACTTCTAAAAAATCAGGCATTGAAAAACCTCTGAGCACAGTTCTACTCTGACACACATGGGGTCACTATGAGTCAGAATTGACTCATAGGCAACTGGTAAATTTGGTCCCAAGGGACTTTGAAGAGAGATTATGTATATATAGGCACTGAAAGAGTACTAGAATAAGATTGCTAGGTTAGATACAAAACTGGTTAATGTCCTACAAGGCAATAAAATTGTAACATCTGGGGTTCTTCTTTTTTGCAACTGGACAGAAACCTATGAGTTAACATATAACTTCACAGAATCAGAGTCCTAATCAATAGAGATAGTAAATCAAAAGATGAATCCTTTAGAGAATAAGACAATCCTGAGGAGCTTGTTAGGCCATCTCTAACACTGATAGGACAAGTAATCATCCTTTTGTCTTATTGCTAAGTTTTGGACACGTTTTCTTCACATTTGTTTCTGTGTGTCTGTCTCTTGCATGTGCCAGGACCTGCACCAGGAGCTGTGGAGAAAGGATAGAGCTGAATCAGACATGCCTTTGCAGCTCTGTCTGCATTTCTTTTCAGAACTGGAAGGAAATCAAGTGGAAACTCTGAGTTCCCGGAGGAGAGGTGCTGAGGGTGTGGGGACGTGGCAAGGAAGGGAGGGCAGGCAAGCTGTAGTGGGCTGTAGTCAGCTCCCAGCTTCAGCTGGTTGGGGCGGAGATGATTTCACACCACAAAAATGTCTGAATCAGGAGAATAACCCAACTTGGATGGAGCTGGAACAGGCAGTTTTAAGGGGGAGGGGAGGAGGCCGAGATCTCAGTTTGGGGACTGGGGACCAAGAAGGGGAGCTGGCTACAATTTCTCTTGACCCTTGGGTATCCCAGAGTGGGAGGGGATCACTGTTCTGGGATTTCAAGAAGGAAACAATTCTCCCATATTGCAAATGAAAAGGCAGTGTTCAGTCTCCAGAGAGATAACAGGGTAGACTTCAGGGTGTAACCCTGAAGAATCGTAAATCTCCTGCTAGCAAGATCGGCAATTTATTTCTGTAGAGATACTGTCTTGGAACCCAAGGAGGGATTGCTATGAGTCACAGTCGACTCACTGGCAGTGAGTTTGGTTTTTTTGGTTTTAGCAAACGAAAGTCTGAGTATCTGAGTGAGGAACCTGAAGGCGAAAGAGAGAAGCAGGCAATGGAAGAGAAAAAGAGAAGGAAAACACTACTTCAAAGGCTGGAAGGCCTTTATGTCACATGGTCTAGCAATTTTTAAAGTTTCATTTGCAGATCTCTTTGTTTACATGAGAGAACATTGTTAAAATAGACGAAGGACAGCTGCTTCTGGGGACAAAATAGAACTGAACTCTATCATCTTGGTCCTTCTCACCCATGACTTGGAAATTGTGACCTAACTCAATGCCCTCATTTTACAGATGGGGATGCTAAGGTCTCTACTTTCGTAGTGATACCACCTTGGAAACCCAAGGAGGGGTCACTATGAGTCGGGTCTGACTTGACAGCACTAACAACAACAAGGTCCGCAGAAGCAGAAGTGACTTACCCACGCCATTTGACTGAAAGAATGAGGAACTACTTCTCTCTCTCTCTTTTTTTTAAAATTTTTATTGTGATTTGGGTGGAAGTTTACAGAGCAAATTCATTTTCCATACAGCATTACATACACATTTTGTTTCATGACATTAACTGCAATTCCCCACAATGCAACAGCTCTCTTCCCATTTCTTTCCCATAGTCACATCTTCCCTGTGTCCTTCTCTCCCATGGACTCCTGACATTTCCCCTCCCCCACCCCCAGCTATCTCCCTGTACAAACATTGCCATTCTGTTCTCCCATGATTGATTGCTCCAAGGATCTATTTGATATAAATCTTCACCCCATATACCTCTCTGTTGTTTAGCTGGAAGCCACAGGAGTGAGTTCAGTTCCAGACCTGAAGAGTAACTAGGGGCCATAGTCTCAGGGGTATCACCAGGCCCCATCAGACCAGTAAACCGGGTCTTTTTTTTTTTTTTTTTAATGATTTTGAGTTTTGTTCCACGTTGTTCTTCCACTCTACCAGGCTCTCCTCACTGATCCCTTTCCAAGTGGTAGACAGTGGTAGCTGGGCACCATCTAGTTCTTCTGGCCTCCTAGTAATATAGTCGGAGGATTGCATGGTCTACTAGTCCTTTGAACTACTTGTTTCCATGCATTGTTGGTTTTCTTCATTCTTCTTTGCTCTGAACAAGGAGAGACCCATTGTTGCATCTAGATGGCCACTTGCAAGCTTTTAAGACCCCAGTGACTACTCACCAAAGTAGGATATGGAACAGTATTTTTGTATAGTATGTTATGCCAATTGAGCTTGATGTCCCTGCACCCATGGCCCCAAGCCCAGAGGTCCAACTACTCGCTTCCTTGTGGTAGCTGTGTGTGGCCAAGAAGCCACCACAACCTTGCATGTTGTCAGCTCCATTATACACCTGGACATTCTTATCGCACATAGAGATATGCTTGTGGAAACATCATCTGCCAACCCTATATATGGTCATGAGGAACCACATGTCTTACCTCCTTACTTAGAGCTCTTTTCAAGAGAATTCCAAGGACCAAAAAAGGAGGGGTCCAAGCAAAGGGGAAAGAGAGAAGAGAGATAAGAAGATGGAAGAGAAGAGGGATAGACGAGGAGTAAGAAGGAAGGAAGGAAGAGGTTGGGTTACTTTAACATTTTCAAAAGCAGGAGGTTGTTGGATGTTGGTCTTTTTCCCACCAGAAAACAGAAATAAAGGTGAATTCAGCCCCTGACAGTAAAGGTAACAAAATTGCAACCTCACAGGAGATTTTTCCAGCGGATGGATTTTGTTTGTAAGAGACAACATTTTAAAATGGGAGGAGAAGGATCTGAATGCGTCAGTGTGGGGTATATACTTTCCCCATGGGCATGGGCCCCCACTTCTGATATATCATCTTAGAGGGTCTGCTCGTATCTGAGTTACCTTCCTGTCCCTAAGGATGCTTGAATTTGCATCTCAGATGTTCTTTATGTTTCTATCATGATCTCAAATACCCTAAGATATACCTTGGTATAACTTTGAAAATATATTCTTAATATGAATTTACAAATAGAATGTCTACCTTTATGAGGCTCTCTAACATTAACTGAAAGCCTAGGAACTTGTAAATCATAAAAAAGTTATTTAGAAAATAACTTTTTAGAAGGGCAACATACCAAATGTGAGTGACCAATACGGAGGCATTGAGGAAGTGAAAGACATAGAGAGGTACATGGGAGTACAGACAACAAAGATAAACCCTTTTGCAC
>NW_006921697.1:7332190-7339147 GCF_000298275.1 Orycteropus afer afer | reverse complement strand
CTTGGATCTGTGGGCTCGAGACCATGGTCACAGGGGACATTAAGCTCCATTGGCATAACATGGTACACAAAACATTGTTCTACATCCTACTTTGGTGAGTAGCGACTGAGGTCTTAAAAGCTTGCAAACAGCCATCTAGATGCAATGATGGGTCTCTCCTCATTCCAGAGCAAAGAAGAATGAAGAAAACCAAAATTCATGGAAACAATTAGTCCTAGCAACTGGTACATCATCAAGTCTGCAGCCTATATGACTATGAGACCAGAAAAACTAGATGGTGCCCGGCTACCACTGTCACCCACTTGGAAGGGGATCTATCTAGGAGATCCTTGATAGAGAGAGAGAACAGTGTGGAAAAAAACTCAAAATCATTTGGAGGAAAAAAAAAGTGGGGGGGACCAGGTTTGCTGGTCCAATGGAGCCTGGTGGAACTGCTGACACTACGGCCCCTAATTGCCCTTCAAGTCTGGAATTGAACCCATGCCTGTGGTTTCCAGGCATATGAGTTGAACATTTACCTCAGGTAGATACACTCCTTGGAGAGAACAATCATGGGAGAAAGAAGGGCAGCTTATGCACAGGGAGACAGCACAGGGGGCAGGAGTGCATGGAGGGATGGACACTGGGAAGAAGTAACTATGGGGAGGAAGTGGGAGGGGAGATGTTGCATTGTGGTAAACTGTGGGTCAATGTCATGAGACAAAGTGTATGTGAACTGCTGTATGGAAAGTGAATTTGCTCTGTAAATCTTCACCCAAATCACAATTAAAAAAAAGAACTTTTTTCTGTGGTGCAGTGGTTGAAGTGCTTGAAATGTTGGTGGTAGGAATCTACCAGCTGCTCTGTGAGAGAAAGATGAGGCATTCTGCATCTGTAAAGATTTACAGCCTTGGAAACACTATGGGGCAGTTCTGCTCTATCCTATAGGGTTACTATGAGTCACAGTCAATTAAACAACAATGGGTTTGGTCTTGTTTCTTTTTTTGAACTTAGACATAGAAACATGTAAAGTGTAAATAATGTAAACAATCTTTAAATTCACTTTGGCCCAGCTTGTGGTGACATAAGAAAATATAATAATATAAACTCACTTTTTAGTTCTGTCGTAAATCTAAACAACATCCCTAATCCCTGAGTAGATGTCTCTTTTGGCTACTCTCTTCAAAAAAACAAAAAAAAGAACCAAACTCACTGCTGTCGAATTGGATCCAAATTATAGCAACTCTTCCTTGGGTTTCTGAGGTGGTATCACTATGGAAGTAGATTGCCCAACCTTCCTTCCGAGGAGTGGCTGGTGAGTTTGAACAGCCAGCCTTCTGGTGAGCAGTCAAGTGCCTTAGGCACTACGCCACCAGAGCTCCTTGGCTACTCTCTAACCCTGCAGAAAAGACATAACATACTAGTGTTTGAGGTGTCATGAAGTCCTTGTGGGGAGCCAGGGTGACAAATTTACATGTAAATCTTCAATTTCTGCTCATTCACTGAGAAAAGGCAGAAATGGAACTGAGGTTCTGTCCGCTGCAGCAGACCTCAAATTCTAACTATGAGGGACCTCTCATAAGTTCATGTCTTGGTCAAATCTTCCTCTGGAGACCTTTTGTTAAAGGTAGAAGCCTAAAATCTAAAGATTTGGACTCTGAACATTGAATTAGCATTAAAATTGTAGTTGTTAATGCTGATTCTTCGGTTCTAAAGCTATGCTGTGAGGCATTACTTGCCTGCCTTGCCGTGACTACCTTAAAACAAACTAAATGAGTTTATGTATATCATACCCAAGTATCTCTCTAGTAATTTTCTAGGATACAATCCTCCACAACCCCTGGAATTCCTGATTTCTCCTCTAATAGATGGAGCCCCTTCCTCCTCCCTCTGGCTACTTCTGGGTGCCTGCCCAGAGTGACCATGCTGTGAACTTCTGGCATGGTTCCTGTGTGGCTCACCATGGGTCGTAGAAACTTCCTCCTTCCCAGGGTACCTAATAGAGTTAATGATACTCTGTATCCTTGAACAGAGCACTCTCCTCTCCAGGGTGGATTTTTTTCACCTGTAAAGCCAGGCTCTCGTAGTGTAGTGCCTGAGGCACTTGACTGCTAACCAGAAGGCTGGTGGTTCAAACCCACCAGCCACTCCTCAGAAGGAAAGTTGGGCAATCTACTTTCGTAGTGATACCCACTCGGAAACCCAAGGAAAGGTCGATGTGAGTTGGATGCAACTCGATGGCAGTGAGTTTGGTTTGGTTTGGTAAAGCCAGGGGTTTGGAAATAAGCTTGTGCATTTCAGCTTTTTTTTTTTTAAATAACAAAATTATTTTTAGAAATGAAATCTTATACAAAAGCCCACTATGTCAAATAGACACAAGCAGTCCTTTTCTGGTGGAAGCAGGGATGAGTGGTGTCCTGGAGACCTGCCCCTTTGGCCTTCCATTGGCCATCTCAAAGCTCCTGCAGGGACCTCCTAGAGCTCCACAGAGCACAGTTAGAAAACATTGACCCTAAGATCCCTTACAAAAAGCTCCCATCTGAGGAAAGGTATGTTGTTGTTGTTACGTGCCATCGAGTCAGACCTGACTCATAGCAACCACTGGTTGGGTTTCCGAGGGAGTATCACTACGGAAGTAAATTGCCTCATCTTCCTTCCGAGGAGTGGCTGGTGGGTTTGAACCACCAGCCTTCTGGTTAGGAGTCAAGTGCCTTAGCCACTATGCTACCAGAGCTCCTGAGGAAAGGTATTGTTGTTGTTGTTGTTGTTTGCCATCGAGTCAGCCCCGACTCATAGCGACCCCTCCTTGGGTTTCCGAGGCAGTATCACTACGGAAGTAGGATTGCCCAACCTTCCTTCCGAGGAAAGGTATAGGAGCCAGGAATAGGGAGAGGGGACATATAAAGCCAAGCTGCATTAGCTTCAGAAGAGAGATCAGTGAGGCCTGATTTATCTCCAGAATGGAGGAGAGAAAAAGACTTGGGTTAGATAAGAGTGATAGGAGTTGAGCTGTTTAATCCAGATCTCCATCCCACTCTCCTCTTGCCCCAGGCCTAGGACCAAGAAGGTGGGATGGAGCCTCCTCACTGCCCTTCCTTCAGGCCAGCTGAGTCACTGAGCGGGCTGCCACGTCGCTGGACCTCAAGTCCTATCATTATTCCCAGCCCCACAGCTGCCAACTGAAGGGAGGCTTGGTTTGCTGGCCACGTAAGGAAACGTGTAAGAGCTGCCACGTTGTCAGGGTTGGGTTATTGAGCTTTCCCTCCTCCTTCAGAAAGATTTCCAGGCGTGTGGGGTTTCAGAAGAAAATTGGTGGCTGTGTGTGAGTGTTCCTTGGACCTGGACCAGCAGCTACAACATTACAGACCTGGGATGGAAGCAGACAGAACCAATCTACTGCCGAGCTCTTCCAACCTCAGACAGGTCACGGGTAGACAACACAGTCTCAAGGGAGCCCTGTGCCATCCAGTCACAGACACAGAGCTCTGGAGAAAGGCTAATGGGCTATGAAACCACTAATACAAATCTTTAATATTTAGAGAGAATTTCTCCACATCAAGAGCTGAAGGTACTTTCTTAGTGTGGTTTAATAGAAAGAGCAATTGGCCAAAGATTTCATTAGCAGGAGTCAGGCTCCAGCTTCTCCGTTTATTGGCAGAGTGACCCTGGCAAGTCACTTCACTTCTCTAGACCTCAGTTTCTACTTAAAATGAGGGTATTGGACTAAATAACTATTTCCCAAAGAATTTTTCCATGAAACACAAGTTCTGTGGAATGCATCTAGAAGTTCATGAAAAAACAAGGCTCTGTGATGTGTTCAACAGGTCTTTTCTGCAGAAATTTTTAGAGTCTCTAAAGTTCTAATGTGCTTCAGGAATCCCAATGAGGAAGGTAGTGAATGTAGCATTTCCCAAACTCATTTTACCCCAGAACTCTGCCCCCAGTTTTCCCCTAGAATATATTTTAAGGAGCTCTGGTGGAATAGTAGTTAAGGCATTTGGCTGCTAACCAAAAGGTCAGTGGTTGAAACCCACCAGCTGGTCTACAGAAGAAAGATGAGGCAGTCTGCTCCTATAGAGAATTACAGGCTTAGAAACCTAGTAGGGGTCCCTATGTGTTGAGATTGACTCCAGGACAGTGAATTTGGTTTGGTTTGGTTTGAGAATGTGTTTTAGGGCTAGTCTTTTGTGGAATAAAATTTGGGAAATATTAGATGACCCAATCGTACGATAGCTAGCATGTACTGAGCATTTAGAATAAGCAATAATGAGCCAAATGCAGTACATTTATTATTTCATTTAATCCTCAGAAGAGCCTCATAAACCTCATGAAGTGGGGGGGTACGCTTTACACTTAAGGAAGCTGTAGCTTGAGGTTAATTAACATGCCTCAAATATCTTGCTATTCATAAGATTTTCCTCAAATATCCTGGAGTTAAATAGCTTCCCTGAGGATCTAGGTCTGGCTCCAAAACTAGGCCTCTTAACCTCTCTCTTGTGACTGCTGACTCTCTAAAACCCATATTCACTTGAATTGCACTGACTTTGTTTCTATTATAGTCATAGCTGTAGTATAGATAATGAAACTGAGGTTGCTCAAGGACAGACAGAAACCAAGGCCTTACTTAGAACACAAGTCCCACTAATGGCATAACCAAAATCACCAAAATCAGAACTCAGATTAACACTTCTTCTTGAGTAGGTTTGTGTCAAAGTGAGAAACTGCAGCTAAACCCATTGTTAACCATTTGTCACCTCAGTGGAGGGCGGGTGGCAAGGGGGTTCTGAGATGCTTTGGCAAACTCTCACTGGAAACCTGGGAGAAGGCAGCTGGTGGAGGGAAAGATTCGTGAAGAATGTGAGGTTTTCATTTCAGCTCCTCTGGAGACCAGCTGTGTGACGTTGCGCAAGTCCCTGCGCTTCACAGAGGAAACCTCTTTCTCCTCAAGCTCAAAATGTGCTTAGCAAACCCTGAGTTGTCTATCTTATAGATTGAATATCACACTCAAAAAGTTTATGGAAATAAAAGTCCTTTGTGAACTTTAAAAAGCTGTAGGAAAAATTCTTAAGCTGCTTTTTTGGTGAGTGAGGAAGAGAAGGTACTGAAGTTGAATTTCTTCCTCCTCTGTTTGGCCTTGCCCTGGTCAGTGGCCACTCTGCCCAGGGCACGAAGGGCCTGATGACAGTGAGGTCTTTATGCCCAGTAACCAATGCGAAGACTGCGTGAAGAATGATACAGTAACAAGGCAGAGGTCTGAGTTAGTCTCTAGCGTGCCCTGGCCTTGTCAGCTTAGCAACCTTGACTTTAAGCCAGATACATACAGACTGCATTTGAGTGTTTTAATACATAATCTTCAGACCAAAGAGGTCAGCTTGCCCAGCCCATCTCCAGAGACTTGAAGTGGGCCAGAGCTAGGCTCAGTCTGTGTCTGCAGCTAGGAGACAAGGGCTCTGAGCCTAGCTGTCCACCTTGTGACCCTGGACTCTACGAGCCTCAATTTTGCCAGCTATGTGAGGAGCAAGTGGATTGAATAGGACCTAAGGGCCTCATGTCTCTTTTCTTTGAAACAGCAGGAGGGATTCAGTCTGAGCTTGAAGCATGTGTTTTTGGGTTTAGGGCAGATGGGGGAAGGAGGCAGCCTTGGCCAGGAGCACAACACAGACAGTGATGGAGAGTGTGGGGTCTGGAGATGAGTTACTTATGTGGATTTCTGGCTTCACCACAGTAGCATCTTGAATGAGTTATTTAGTTCTCAGAGCTTTTGTTTCTTCATCCATACAATGAGAATGATAATTGTGCCTACCTCACAGGGTTGTTGTAGATATTTAACTAAGGGAAGTAAAGTTCTTTGCCCAGTGTCTGCTCAATAAATATTGGCTATTATAGTCTCTATTCTCAGTTCAGAGTCATAATTGTTCCAGTGGGATCTGCTCCCCCGCTGACCCTTAAGTCTTTATATGTGAAGTTCATTGAGTCTCGCTCCCCACCCCAAGGTTGCTTTTAGGCTTTAAGTCCTAGAGATTTGAACTACAGAGATACTGACACTGCTGTGCAAGCCCTTAGGGGATAATTCTTGACCCTGCTTTGATTGATGTAACTTTCTGCTTGGTTGCTTTCTTTATTGCTGGAAGACAATACTGCTTCCCTAAGGCATTTCACAGGGATCCAGGTGAACAGAGGGAAATCAGGCATGACCAAAGCAGTAGTGTGGGTGAGCAGGAACAAGGGGATTAAAAGCCAGGAATTGGGACAGAGGAGCAGTCAGCTGCAGGGATCCAAGTGAGCAGAGGGAAATCAGGCCTACCCAAAGCAGCAGGACAGGAGAGTGGGAGAAAGGGGATTAAAAGGCCTAGGAATCTGGACAGAGGAGGAGTCAGCCGCAGGGACCCAGGTAAAGGTAGTACGAGAGGTTTCCAACAGGGAGACAAACTTGTCTGTCAATTTGTCTTACCTGGTGACGTATTGATGTGAGTTTTGAGGCTGAGCTACTAGTGTTTCAAACCCAGCGGGATGCACATGGTGCACAGGTATCAGCCCAGTTTACAAACTGAGACAGACTAGGAAGAAGGAGGAGGCCGTCCACTTCTCAAAGAATTGGCCAGGGAAAAACCTTATGAATAGCAAAGAAACACTGTTTGAGACATTACCATGCAACATTATGAATAGTCCTGTTAGGTTAGAAGGCTCTTAAAATAGGACTGGAAAGAGCTGCATCATCTGTGTAAACCCAGCCTTACTCCTATGGATAAGGTAAAGCTTTTGAGACCTCCATTTGCTGATGTGGCATCACTCAAATTGAAGAGAAACGGCTGCAGACATCCATTAATCATCGGAACATGGAATGTATGAAGTATGAATCTAGGAAAATTGGAAGTTGTCAAAAATGAAATAGAATGCATAAAGATTGATATCCTTGGCATTAGTGAGTGGAAATGGACTGGTTTTGGCCATTTTGAATCAGATAACCATGTAATCTAC
>NW_006921697.1:7328482-7330045 GCF_000298275.1 Orycteropus afer afer | reverse complement strand
TGAAGTATGGTGCTGGCGGAGAATGCTGAAAGTACCATGGACTGCTAAAAGAACTAACAGATCTGTCCTGGAGGAAGTGCACCCGAAATGCTCCTTGAAAGTGAGAATGGCCTGACTTCTTACCTATTTTGGTCATGTTGTCAGAAGGGACCATTCCTTGGAGAAGGATGTCATGCTTGGTAGGATGGAGGGTCGATGAAAGAGGAGGAGGCCTTCAAGGAGATGGATTGACGTGGTGGCTGCAATGATGGGCTCAAGTATAGCAGGGATTGTGGAACTGGCGCTGGATCAGGCAGTATTTCGTTCTGCTGTGCATGGGGTCACTATGAGTCGGAAACGACTCGATGGCACCTAACAACAACAACAAGGCATTTCTAGAGTTCAAACTTAGAGTTCTCTCCAGGTGTCTCTGCCCATTCATTGGAATACTAGTTGCCCACCTAGCCCCAGTCCAGCTCCCAGATATGGTCCATTAGGTAGTATAGCTGACAGAGACTCTGGAAGTCCTCTATAGGGCCAATAATCTGGTTCTGAGGCAGAGGTCAGGAGACCACTTTTGACCCCCTGCTCCACCCCCAGGTGATTGGGACCTCAGTTCCCCTATATCTTAGAACAATACAGGTTCTAATACCTACCCTGATTCCTCACTGCTCATTTACTGAGATAGTTGAGAAGGAAATACTTCAGAAAGGCTAAAAGTATGTAAAAATGGTAAGAATAAAGAAGAGGCAAAGAAAGGGGAGAAGGAAGAAAAACAGAAGGAAGGGGACAATATCCTCTAATAAGTAATTCTAGATACACTTTCAGTTATTAGAATAAGCCAAATTCTCCCAACCTCAGGGCCCAGGTGCTTATTCTGCCCTAGCCTAGAATACTTTTTCTCCAGTTCTTCACACTGACTGTTGCTGCTTTTGTATTTTTTAAATTGTGGTTTGGGTGAAGGTTTACAGGGCAAATCAATCTTCCGTCAACAATTCATACACATTTTGTTTCATGTTATTGACTGCAGTCCCCACAATGTAACAGCACTCACCTCCCTCCCTGTTTCCCTTTTCCATTCTTCCTTCTTTCCTATCCCTTCCTGCCTTCTTAACATTGTCCCTGACAAATGCTGCTCTGTTGATCTTGAATGGTTGATGGTTCTAAGGAGTGCTTACATTTTTGGTGTTAATATTCACCTCACAGGCCTGTCATCTGGCTGAAAGTTGAGCCATGAGGGTGAGTTCAGTTCCAGGGTTGAAGGGTGACTAAGGGCCATAATTTTGAGGGTTCTACCAGTCTCTCAAAGCCTAGTTTGTTTCAATGATTTTGAGTTTTGTTCCACATTTTTCTCCCACTCTATCCAGGCCCTCCTAATGTGATTCCTCTCAGAGAAGTCTTACTCTCTCATGTCACTCTGTTCATTTTATTTATAGAACTTATCACAACTTATCACTGGAATTGGTTTATTGCCTGGCTCTACCAACTACATTGAAAATTGATGAAAGACAGAGTCGTTGACTACGTATTGCTATAATCCTAGTGTCTGATGCAAGGTATGAAAAAGACTGGTTGAACAAGGAA
>NW_006921697.1:7235268-7327537 GCF_000298275.1 Orycteropus afer afer | reverse complement strand
GGCACCATCTAGTTCTTCTGGTCTCATAGTCATGTAGGCTGGAGATCGGATGGTGTACCAGTCATTAGGACTGATTGTTTCCATGAATTTTTGGTTTTCTTCATTCTTCTTTGCTCTGGATGAGGAGAGACCCGTTGTTGCATCTAGATGGCAGCTTGCTAGCTTTTAAGATCCCAGTCACTACTCACCAAAGTAGGAGGTGGAACAATGTTTTGGGTGGTATGTTATGCCAGTTGAGCTTGATGTCCCCTGTGATGATGGTCCTGAGCCCACAGGTTCAACTACTCAGTCCCTCTGGGTAGCTGACTGTGACCAAGCAGTGACTACAACCTTACCCCTTGTCAGCTCTACTATACACCTGGGAATTCAGATCATACACATAAACTTATAGGACCATTGTCTGCCAACCCTATACATGATCTTGGGTACACTCCCCGCTTCATAGACATACCTAATAGTTCAGCCTGTCCGTCGATCTATCCACCTGTTTGCCTTCACTGACAATGGATACTGACAAAACAGTTTGTCTTTATAGTCTGTACCTCCCATGTACCGCTCTATGTCTTCTCTTCCTCAATGCCACCATATTGATCTCTCACACTTGGTACATTGCCCTTCTTTTCATCCAAATCAATACTTATCTCTCTATCTAACAGTGTTCCCTATCCTACCCTCCTACCCTCCCACCCCTGGTAACCAACAAAGAAAATTTCCTTCCATAGATAAAGCTTTCCTTGAGTTTTACAGTAATGGTCTAATACAATATTTGTCCTTTTTTGATTGACTTATTTCACTCAGCATAACATCCTCCAAGTTCATCCATGTTATGCGGTGTTTTGCAGATTCTACATTATTCTTTAGCATTGCATAGTATCCCATTGTGTGTATGAACCAATATTTGGTTATCCATTCCTCAGTTGATGGACACCTAGGTGTCCATCTTTTGGCTATTGTAAATAGTGCTGTGATGAACACGGGTGTGCATATGTCTTCTTGTCATGACTCTCACTTCTTTAGGATATATACCTAGTAATGGAATGGCTGGGTCAAATGGTATTTCTAGTTCCAACTTTTGAAGGAATCTCCATACTGCTTTCCACAGTGATTGTACCATTTTACAGTCCTACCAGCAGTGTATGAGAGTCCCAATCTCTCTACATCCTTGCCAGCATTTTTTATTTTTTGTCTTGTTGAACTTTGCTACTAGTGCTGGAGCAAGATGGTACCTCATTGTTGTTTTGATTTGCCTCTCTCTAATAGCTAATGATTATGAGCATTTCTTCATATGTTTGTTGGCCGCTTGAATATCCTCCTTGGTGAAGTGTCTATTCATGTCTTCTGCCCATTTTTTAATTGGATTGTTTGTCTTTTTGTTATTGAGGTGTTGGAGTGTTCTATAAATTTTAGAGATAAGTCCCTTGTCAGATATGTTATTACCAAATGTTTTTTTCCCAATCTGTAGGTTCTCTTTTGACTCTTTTGGAGAAGTCTTTGGAAGCACATAAAAATTTAATTTTTAGAAGGTCCCAACCATCTGGCTTCTCTTCTGCTGTTTGCGCATTTTGAGTTATGCTTGATAGTCTATTTATGCAATATATTAGAGCCCCTAAATTTGCCCCTAGTTTTTCCTTGAGGAACTCTATAATTTTAGGTTTCACATTTAAGTCTTTGATCCATCTGGAGTTCATTTTTGTGTATGGTATGAGGTACAGATCTTTTTTCATTTTTCTGCAAATGGATCTCCAGTTTTGCCAACACCATTTATTAAACAAGCATTCTCTTCCCCATTTAATGGATTTTGGCCCTTTGTGAAAGATCAGCTGACCATAGGTTGATGGATCTATTTCTGGGTTCTCAATTCTATTCCACTGAAGACTCTTCATTTTGCAAGACAGAAAGATGATAAAGCTGATATTGAATCAACAACCCACATGGTTAAGGACAGGAATGCCAAGTGGCTATTAGTCTGGAGTCCTCAATTTCAGAGCTGGAAGGAAATTAAGGATCAGGGAGTGGGGAGTGGAGTGGCTAAGCATTGGCTCTGATGTCTCTTAAACCTGTATTTGAATCCCTGTCTGCCACATACATGGTTCATGAGCTTGGGCAAATTATTTATCCAAGCTTCATTTTCTACCTCTACAAAATGGAGATAATGATAGTTCTTATTTCACAAGAATCGTATCAGAAATTATATGCAAAGGACTTACCTCAGTCCTTGGCACATTAAAAACAAAACAAAAGAACCTCAAAAAAACTGTTGTTATACAGTTGATTCCCACTCATAGCAATCCCATGTCTTACAGAGTAGAACTGCTCCATAGGGTTTTATTGGCTATAATCTTTATGGGAGCAAATTGTCAGGACTTTCTTCTGTGGTGTTGCTGGGAGGATGTGAACTGCTAACCTTCTTTTTCAGGTTAGTAGTTAAGTGCATTTCAGGAGGTGGCATGTGTTCAAGAACCAATGGCATTGAAGGAAGAAGTCAAAGCTGCACTGAAGGAATCGGCAAAAAACAAGGCTCCAGGAATTGGCAGAATACCCATTGAAATCTTTCACCAAACAGATGCCTCACTAGAAGCACTCACTCTGTTATGCCAAGAGATTTTGAAGACAGCTACCTGAACAACAGACTGGAGGAAATCCATAATTGTACCTATTCCAAAGAAAGGTGATCCCACAGAATGTGGAAATTATCAAACAGTATCATTAATATCACACACAAGTAAAATCTTACTGAAGATAATTAAAAAATGGTTGCAGTAGTATATTGACAGAGAACCTCCAGAGGTTCAAGCTGAATTCAGAAGAGGATGTCAAACAAGGGATATCACTGCTGATTTCAGATGAGTCTTGGCTCAAAGTGAAGAACACCAGAAAGATGTTTACTTGTGTTTTATTGACTATACAAAAGCATTTTGACTGTGTGGATCATAACAAATTGTGGATAACTCTGAAAAGAATGGGAATTCCAAAAAATTTAATTGTACTCATGAGGAACCTGTACCTTGATCAGGAGGCTGTCATTCAAACAGAACAAGGGGACAATACATGGTTTAAAATCAAGAAGGGAGTGCATCAGGGTTGTATTCTTTCCCCATACTTATTCAATCTATATGGTGAGCAAATAATCTGAGAAGCTGGACTATATGAAGAACAATGTGGCATCAAGATTGTAGGGGGAATCATTAACAACCTGCGATATGCTGACGACTAACTTTGCTTGCTGAAAGTGAGGATGACTCGAAGCACTTACTGATGAGGACTGAAGAATACAGTCTGCAGTATGGATTACATTTCAATATAAAGAAAATAAAAATCCTCAGAATTGGACCGATAAGCAGCATCACTATAAAGGGAGAAAAGATTGAAGTCAAAGACTTCACATTGCTTGGTTCTACAATCAACGCCAATGGAAGCAGCAGTCAAGTCATCAGACGACATGTAGCATTGAGAAAATTAGCTGCAAAGGACCTCTTTCAAGTGCTGAGGAGCGAAGATGTCTCCTTGAGGACTAAGGTGTGCCTGACACAAGCCATGATATTTTCAATCACCTCATATGTATGTGAGAGCTGGACAATGAATAGGGAAGACTGAAGAAGAATTGATGCTTTTGAGTTGTGGTGCTGGCAAACAATTCTGAAAGAACCAAGGACTGCTAAAAAAACTAACAAATCTGTCCTGGAGGAAGTACAGCCAGAATGCTTCTTGGAAGTGAGAATGGCCAGACTTCATCTCACTTACTTTGGTCATGTTATCAGAAGGGACCATTCCCTGGAAAAGGATGTCATGTTTGGTAAAGTGGAGGGTCGACAAAAGAGGGGAAGGCCCTCAACGAGATGGATTGACTCAGTGGCTGGCATAGGACGGGGCAGTGTTTTGTTCTGCTGTGCGTAGGGTCACTATGAGTCGGAGACCACTCGACAGCACCTAATAACAACAACAGCAATCAAGTGCAAATTCTTTGCCCCACCCAGGGATCTGTTTGGTACACAGAAAACAAAAACCAAACCCACTGCCACAGAGTTGATTCTGACTCAGAATGATCCCCATTGGGTTTCCAAGGCTGTAAATCTTTATGGAAGTAGATTGCCTCATCTTTCTCCTGCAGAGTGGCTAGTGGGTTTGAACCATGAACCTTCTGGTTAGCAGCCAAATGTCTTACATGCTATGCCACCAGAGTGCCTTTTGGCACAGGACTTTCTTCTGTGGTGTTGCCATCAATCAATTCCAAATTATAGTGACCCCCATTGGGGTTTTGAGATTGTAAATCTGTACAGAAGTAGATTGCCCAGTCTTATGTCCACAGAGTGGCTGGTGGGTTCAAACCACCAGCCTTCTGGTTAGCAGTCAGATGCCTTAGTCACTGTGCTACCAGAGCTCCTTGTTTGGCACATAGTAAGTGTTCAATAAATGCTGGTTCATATTACTACTATTATACTGTGTAATCTGTTCTACAAATGGAAAAGGTAAAGCTCAAATAGGGGCAAGGATGAGCTCAAAGTCACTTAGTGCCAGAGCAGGGATTCACACCCAGGAAATCTACCACATCTGGCCTTGGGTGTGCTTCTCTTCCTTCTTATGAAGTCCTTGGTGCTGTCAGGAGGACCAACTTTAGCTCTGGTGGTCTCCTTTGCTAGACGAGTGTCATCCTTGCTTTAAAAGCTCTTGTGCCCTCAGGATGCTCTCATCTATGACTGTCAAGTTTACCTTCTCTGAAGGCTCCTGGCTTAGAGTCTCCCCACAGGGATCCAGGGATGGTCTCGGGATAAGATCTCTATCCTGATAGATTCAGTGTAACCCTAATCACCTTTCTAAGTCCTGAACCAAAGGCTACATAAGAACCACCACTAAAGAGCGTGGATAGTTCCATTGGCTCATCATCACCATCATCAAAATTATCATCTTAGTTTATGAGGAAAACAAAAATTTGAAGTTAATTTTAGTCCTTATGATCCCTGGGAGCTATAGCAACCAATCCAATAAAAATATACATATGTCCAGATGGCAAACAGATATCTGGAAGTTAGCCAGCACTCTGTATTGAACAACTGAGACAAAGCATCATTAGCTTTTGCACCAGGCAGAAGCCTTAGGGATCATCTAGAGCAATTCAAGACTTTTCTTGACTTATTGACCCTTTTGAGAACCTGATGGAAGCCATGGTCCTTTGTAGAAAAATGCACAGACACTCATGTGCATTCATTGTAGAAAAATGCACACTCATATACCACTTTTAGCCAGTTGACCTTGGGCAAGTTATTTACCTTCTATGAGCCCCTTTTTCCTTATCAGTGAAATGGGCATAATAATAATAATAATAATAATAATAATACCAACTGAAATTGGTTACTGTGATAATTATTAAGTCCCCAGTAAGCATTGGTTTTACCACCCATCTCAAACATTTACACTGATTTTTGGCAGGTCCAATGACATCTTGAAGATCAGTGTTAAGCACTGTTCTAGACTATAAAAAGTCAGCTATCTCAGTTTTCAGAGGGGTAAACAGAAGCCCATTTATTCATTGAAACAAATATTGATTGACAGCAAACTCTGTGTTGAGTACTGTTCCAGGTGCTCAAACACTGCAATGAAGAAGACATGTGAAGCTCCTGTTCTCATGGAACTTCTGACTGGTGGTAAAGGCAAACAATTTCTGAGAGTGGCAAGACCTATGAAGGAGATAAAACAGTGTAAGGGATGAACTATGCCTGTGAGAGAGGCAAGGAGACTGATTCAAGTTGGTGGTTACAGGGAGAGTCTCTTTGAGGAGGTGACATTAGAACAGAGACCTGAAGGATAAGAAAGATCTGGACACAGGAAAATCAGATGGAAGGGGTGTCCCTGGCAGAGGTAAGAGCAAGTTCAAAGGCCCTGAGGTGGGAACAACTTTGTAATAGCTGTGGAACTGAAAGGAGCAGAATGACTGGAGCAGAATGAACAAAGAGAGTGATAGAAGGACAGGATGGTAAGAGGCCAGGGACAATCATGCAAAAATTATCATACGATATTCTCTGCCTTCTCCCTTTCCATGTTATTCAAACACAACCCATCCTTAAGGCCATCTCTTCTAAGAGGTCTTCTCTGCCTGCTCTAGCCAAAAGAGCTCTCTGGCTCCCCAGAACCCTTAGGATAAGACTTAGAGTCCCTGGGATAAGCCTTGGAGTCTGTACCATTTCCATCAATGGAAGTATATATGAGGCATGTCCTCAGAAGAAAAGCCAAAGTTCCCTGAAGACAATGACCAGGCAATTAATTCTTATATCTCCTCCAGAGTGTTAGACATGCAACTAAGATCCATTGCACTGAGCAGCTTATATAGGCTAACAGTGAACCAAGTAGAACATAAAATCTCACTGTGTGGAATCAATGTCTGCATATACTTTTAACCAGTTGACCTTGGGCAAGTTACTTACCTTCTATGAGCCTCTTTTTCCTTATCAGTGAAATGGGCATAATAATAATAATAATAATAATACCTACTGAATGGAGGTTACTGTGATAATTATTAAGTCCCCAGGAAGCATTGGCTCTACCACCCATCTCTCAGTTTGTCATACTGTGGTGGCTTTTGGATTGTGGTGATGCTGGAAACTATGTCATCAGGGGTCACTAGACAGGTTTTAGCAGAGCTTCCAGACTAACACAGACTAGGAAGAAACTCTCTCACTCAAACTCACTGTGGTCGAGTTGGATCTGACTCATAGCGACCCTTCCTTGGGTTTCTGAAGCAGTATCACTATGGAAGTAGATTGCCCAACCTTCCTTCCGAGGAGTCACTGGTGGGTTTGAACTACCAGCCTTCTGGTTAGCAGTCAAATGCCTTAGGCACTATGGCACCAGAGATTAGGAAGAAAGGCCTGGAAATCTGGATCCAAACATTAGCCAATGAAGAGCCTGTAAATCACAACAGAATATTGTCTGAAGGCATTTGACTGCTAACCCGCCAGTCACTCCTCGGATGGGAGGTTGGGCGACTATGAGTTGGATCCGACTTGATGGCAGTGAGATAATGCTGGAAGATGAACCCCTTAGGTTGGAAAGTAACAATGGACACAAGCCTGCCAGTGATGATGATGGTGCAGGGCCAGGCAGTGCTTCATTCTGTTGTACATGAGTTGCCATTAGTTGGAACTGACTGGAAGATAACTAACAACAACAACAAAAACATTGGCTATTGTTACTACTATGATTACATCAATGTCACCAATCACCTTACCTGTTCTGTACTGATGACACAGGTCCCCCAGCTAGAAGTCTAATCCTTTTGTATGTTAGTGCTACAACAAGAGTTAGAGTGTTTTTTTATTTTTTAAACCACACCCCAAATCAGCCACAATGATGCCACCAGTGGCAGCACATTTTATCTATACAGAAGGCGAAGCCTGGCCTTGGCCTTTGTCACAGATAAATTCCTACAAACAATTTGAATTGCTTTACCCTCCTCTGCATGGCTTGACATTAGGGAGGGCTCTTGTAGAGATCACTGGTCATGAAGTCAAGGCACTGGGCCTGACACTGTCCCTGGGGGTAAGCATGGGATCCTTTGTTCTCTTTGGGCCTCAATTCCCCTCTGAACAAGGAGGAGGCTGTTCTAGATGATTCCTATGACCCTTCCAACCGTGGCATTCTGTGAGTCTGTTTAGGCAGCAGCTCCAGAACAGATGAGGTAGGCGGGATTGGGGAGTCTGGTCAGGACAGCCCACCGCAATGAGAGGAAGAAAGAAATGAAAGACATAGACAGCTTTGGCTGTGGGGAGAAAGGGGGAGGCTGGAGGAAGGAGGAGACAAGGGAGGAGGAGGGACCATGGGGTGGAGGGGCAGATAGACCCAGCCCTGAGCTCTGAGTGGTTTCCTGTTGCCTGGCTCTAAACCCCTTCACATTCCTGCAGACCTTCAGACTGCCCAGAGAGCACTCTGCCTGCTGCCTGCCTGCCACCGAGGTATGTATGACCCTGCCCTGCCTTTCCTTTCTATAGTTGCATCAGCCCTACATCCTTGGTCCACTCCTCTAGCTTCTATGCAAGGGAAGAGAGCTGTGTTTGGAAGTCAGGGATGGGGAACATGCATCTCCTGGGGGCTCCATCACCACTCTCCCCTTAAGGGCTGGATCCCTAGATCCACTGCCTGTTGCTTTGAGAAGGCTGAGTCATGGTATAACCTGGGCTCCCTTTTAGGTTTGCGGGAAATAATCTCACTGTGTCTTCGGAAAGTATTCCCTCTCTCTCTCCCTCGTTTCAGAGGCTGCCTGCCAGTCCTCTTTGCTCCCTTTGCAAATGTGGCAGGCCCTCCTATCCTGGGAATCTGATCTGGTCACAGCTGCGGCAGCGACTGGCTGCCAGCCGGAGTCTGCCCTACTCCCTAGACTTGGTTCTTGATCAGGGGCTCTGTTTTGCAAAAGGGACTTTGTGTAAATGATAAGTTGATCGCTCAAAGGCAAAGCAGGGGAAGGTTCACCTTTTTATCTGCACCTCCGGGAAGGCTCCTGTTGTCTTTATCCACTCCCTCCCAGACACCCTTTTCACCATACACACACATACTCAGCTGCCATTAAACTGTCAGGCTTAGACTGTCAGGCTTGTGTTAACCAATGTTCCCATCCTGGGCTCCCTGGGATGGTGAATGGAGGTACTCCCCATCAGTGACATTTAGTTTATCTAGATCTGAAGAATCCAGACATCAGATATTACTGAAACAAGGCTCTAGGTGCTATGGGAGATGAGATGTGGTAGAAGATATGCTAAAAAGGAGAAAGGGGAAGACAAGGCAGAGAAGCTTCCAGGGCAAGCTTCCCACACTGCACTGTTTTGAGAAGTGCAAACCCTACACTGGGCTGGTGTCCAGCCTGATAGGGTGCTAGGTCTTCTTCTGACAAAGCCCTTCCTTTCTTCACTCTCTTCATTGGCCTGGAGGACACTAAGAGAAAGGGGGGAACTGTTTCAAGAGGGAACATAGAGGCACACATTTTTTTCAGAAAAGGACAGCATTCTCACATTGGGGAAACTCTTTTCACGTACAGTTCTCTAGGGTTACATTTTTGTACACACAGAATGCTGGGGGTATAGTTAGTGAGAAGCCATCAGATTGGTGGGTAGCATTCTGGGTTTAAGGCAACATTTTGTGAATGACCTGAGGTAAGTGTCTCCTCTGCACTTAGCTACCCTATGTATCTGTAAAGTAAGGGGGCCAGGCTTGATGGTGTCCACAATGCCTGAGGTCCTCAGAAATTTTCACAGGGAGGTATCTTAAACTGGAATCCACAGACTGGTCTTCAAGTGTGCTTCAAGTCATCAGCAAGCCCCTTAAATTGTATGCACAGTTATGTGTGTATGTGTGTGTGTGTGTGTGTGTAACAGAAAAAAGAGTGTGCAAAACAAGGAGAGACAGAGAGGTCACAGCTTTCAACCACAAATAATCTCAAAGGGATGTACTACCCCCAAAATGGTCAGTGGACATGCTGTGGGGGATGCAATGTGGCAGAGTGATGATGAAAATTTTTGAAATGGGAGTGGTTGGGGGGAAGAGAGAGTTAACTCCCAGTCACCAGCTGCCACATCGACAAAGCCTAGAGCAAGGGAGTGGAGGGGGGAAGGGAGGGGGCCTAGAGAAGGAATCAACTTTTGAAACTTTCTCCAAGTCCCACCCACTGAAAGGCTCTTCTCCGCCACGACTCAGCTCTGAGGAATGCAGGTTGCCACGGTAACCTTTTTTTCAGGGTCTCTGCCTGCTAGCTCAGAGGGGACGCTGGGAACAATCAGAACATGAACCTCAGTCTGAATGTCCCCCCACTCCACTCTGCCCAAAATACAAGGGCAACACCAAATTCTAGGCACTGTCCTTCTGATCTGCAGGGATCCCAGGACTGCTGTGGGGCACTGATCACCTCCTAGATAAAGAGTGTTTGAAGATCTGGGTTTTAGTTCTAGCTCTACCTAGAAGGTGCCATTTGACTTTAAACTAATTACTTCTCTTTTTGAACCTCAGTTTCCTCATAGGATAAAGAGTAATAAAAGCAGCCAGCTCAAAGTGACATTGTGTGGAGGAAACTGGATATAGGGTATAGGGAAATGCTTTCTAAGCTGTGGCAAAGTGTCTCAAGCAATGGGTGTTTAAAACTGATAGCTTATGACACCCAAACCCACTGTCATTGAGTCGATTCCAACTCATAGCTACTCCCATTGGGTTTCCAAGGCTGTAAATCTTTACAAAAATAGATTGCCTCATCTTCCTCTCGTGGAGCAGCTGTTGGGTTTGAACTGCCAACCTTATTGTTTAACACCCAAATTCCTTACCCACTTCGCCACCAGAGCTTCCTTATGACACCAAAAGAGTTGGTGAAATCCTTCCCAGTTTTTTTCTCTGGCAGATCCATCATCTTGAAGTTTGTATAGAACTTCAATTTCCTAAAAATGCTGACAGACATTATTTTCTTAAATAATATTTAAGGGGAAAAAAAAAACCAAACTCATTGCCATAGAGTCAGATCCAACTCATAGCAACCCCTCCTTGGGTTTCTAAGGCGGTATCACAAAGGAAGTAGATTGCCCAACCTTCCTTCCAAGGAGTGGCTGGTGGCCACCAGCCTTCTGGTCAGCAGTCAAATGCCTTAGGCACTACGCCACCAGAGCTCTTTTAAGAAAAATGCTATTGGTTAAATTTCAGTTTGATTGTGGAAAGCTCATTGGCCTAGGGTGCCAGCTGAAGGAGGCTCTAACTCACTGTGTGGACATTGAGGAAGACTGTTATCCTCTCTGGGCCTCAGTTTCCCAACTTGTTAAATAAAGGCTCTAAACTTGATGGACTCCAGAAGCTTTTCCAGCTCTGAAGTTCTATAAACCTAAATCCCCGAGGCTGTCTTCACTGGAAGCAATGCTGGCTAGTATCTTTATCCCCTCTCCCTCCCAGCAGCTGACAGAGAAAGGAGGGGCTCTGGGATCTTGGTTGCATAATAATCCTGCGGAAATCTTTACCACAGCAGATACTCTGTCAATCAATACCATGGCTGGGGGTTGCTATTCACAAACAGCTTTCCTTGCTGAAAATAATCTATAAATAGAAAAGGATGGTAGGAAAAAGAACTGAGAATCTGAGGTAAATGGTGGACTATTTGGCTTTTGAGGTTTTTTAGATAGAAAACAGACATAAACAGGGACAGACACCAACCCACAGGGATACAGAGTATAAACATTGATTTCACCAAGTGCCCACTAGCACAGCTAAAAATAAATGCATCGACACATGTGCAGACACAGAAAGCTATCCACCACATGCCTCTCCCTGAGCCATACCTGTAGGCACAGGCAAGTTCTAGATACACATCTTGATGTATATGCAAATGCTGACCCTCACATACACAGGCCAGAACTGACAGATGTTGAGTCTGATGTCCACAAACAGATACCTGTACACAGTGCTCAGAGGTTCTCATTTTTGTACATAAGTGATATAGACAGGCAGTCAAATGTGCAAACATTAACTGTGACTACAGTCAGACGCAGTAATAAGGAGGCAGGCATGGAACAGACACATATACTGACAGACCACCTGTTATATGTCACAGAGAAATTGAGGCTCAGAAAGGGAGATGACTCACTCAAAGTCACACAGTAAGCTGTTGTCTGAGCCAACCTTCCAGATGCTTGCTTACTTTTTTTTCCTCATGTCATTAAGTGTGGAATCATGCACACACACCTCCCTCTATAGGCAACAAGCCCCATGGACAATAGCTAATGAGCTGTACTTTCTCTCCCAAGATAGGGCAGTCCAGCCCACCTGACACTGTCATTAAGCCCAAAAGATCAGCAGCATCTGGCTAATAGGTGGCTGCTTATTTGCTTCTTGTTGGCTGCCTCCCTAATCTGTTTTAAAAGGAAGGAAGGAAAGGCTGGAGCTGAGCATTCCACTCACCCTAGGGATTAATGAAGCCACTTCCTCAGTAACACAGAGCCTGGGTCTGATCTTTCCCTCTCCCTCCCACCCCCAGGCCCAACTCTGAACCCAGGGCTAGCTGGGCTGAGGAGGGCCAGGCCCAGCAAGTGGTGACTGGACAGAAATATTTAGCAAAGCAGCCTCCTCCTCATCCAGGAGATGATCTAGACAGGAAATTAGCTTTGCCCTCACCCAGCAAGCCAACTCTCTCTAGAGCTGTGTTCGTTCAGGATCCTCTCATTTGAAGATCTCTCGGTGTCATTTTGTGTTAGACATGAATTAGGATTCCAGACTGACCTGGTGGCACTGTGGTCAAAGCACTGGGCTGCTAATCAAAAGGCTGCTCTGCGGGAGAAAGCTGAGGCAATCTGCTTCTGTAAAGATTACAGCCTTGGAAACCCTATGGGGCAGTTCTGCTCTGTCCTAAAAGGTATCTATGGGTCAGAATAAACTCAATGGCAGTGGTTGTGTGTGTGTGCATATGGGTCATTTTGTGTTAAACATGACATTAGGATTCTAGCCTAATCAGCTAAAAAAAAATGAACATCTGGAAGTTTGGCTCAGACACCTGGTTGCTGTATGACCTTGAGTAAGTTATTTTCCTTCTCTGTGCCCCAGTTTCTCTATCTGTAAAATAAGAGGTATGGCAAAGAGTTTCACATGGCTTGCCAGCACCAATCCATTGGTAGTGACTGCCAGTGGAACTGTTCAGGATTCTAAAGTCACTCCTGGGCTTTGGGGAAAAAGGACTTATGATGGATTCATAATGTCTGTCACGTGCACAGAAGGGGCAGGTGGAAGCATATGTGCCACGTAGTTGCAATCTTTGGCATCTCTTGAGCCTTTCCAGATGTGACATCCTGGACAAAAAACTCACTGCCATCAAGTTAACTCTGACTCATAGTGACCTCTCCTTGGGTTTCCGAGGCAGTATCTCTGTGGAAGTACATTGCCCAGTCTTCCTTCCGAGGAGTGGCTGGTGGGTTTGAACCACCAGTCTTCTGGTTTCTCATCTCCTCCATTTGTGGTCATCCCTGACCAACAGTGCCCCTAGAGGGAGCCAACAAGGAGAGCATGCACTCTGCCCCAGCCTCTCCTAACTAGGGTGATACGTGGCATCTTAGGTGCATTTATGGAATGTCAGGCAGCCTGATTCCAGCTTCAAACTCTGGAGCCACCTCTGAGTTGCCCTAGAACTTTTCATTTTTAGGCTTGAGCACTCACACCTTGAAAGTTCCACTTCACTTCTCTTCCAACAAGAAATATTAAAAGGGGAAGCAGGGAATCAAAGAGTCCTTTTTGGAAGCGGTGATAAAAAGGCGTCTACCTGACTTGACTTAGAAAATCAGAGCTGAAAGGAGCACCTTGCCCAACCATTTCCAAACTCTGTTCTTGGGAGAACCGTGGGAGGCTCAGAGGTATCCCAGAGGTGTCAGCATGTGTTGGACTCCTAGCCCCCTGGCCCCCAGTTCTACTTTTATCTTCCTTTTTTTAAAAAAAGTTTATTTATTGCAAATATAATAATACATTCACATGTTTCAACAAATGCAAAGAGGTTTTAGCTGTTTTAAATGTTTGACTTCTACAAACTTCACTGACAGAAAAGATTTTCTGTTTTACATAAATTTGATCACCAGTGATCTAGAACAACTTTTTCACTGAAGCACAAGGAAGGGGTAAAAGCCCCAGGAGTAGAGGGGAGTTCCTCAACTCTACAGTGAGGTGGGAGCCACGTTGTGAAGACTTGACCTTAGAACTCGTGACTTTCACATCATGAGGCCACCTCTGAGAGGCTGTGGCTACTCCCTGGGTGTGAGCAGGCCTGTCAGTGCGGCCGTGTCAGCCAGGCAGTGTACCTCTCTGGCGAGGCTCCGACCTAACTCCATGGAGCCTGCCCACCCTCCTTCCAAGCCTGGGCTCCTGCAGGGACTGGCTCATGGGCTTCTTTATTAGCCTTGTTTTCCTCTCTTTGGGCTTGTTTACCAGGAGTGCATGTCTTTGGAACCCTATGTCTCTGAGCCAAATAGTGGGAGCAAGACACTCAGCTTGCGTCAGCAGCCCAACTAGAGGCCAGCTGGGGGCCTGGCCTTCTTTACTGTGTCCCCTGGACCAGGGAAAGCAATACCTTCTTTGTTTCACCCTAAACACCCCTTTCTCCCTGGCCTAAAGACAGAAAGTTGAGATTCTTGCACTGGGAGAGAGGGATGGAGATTCTAGGATCCTTGAATTTTTAGATATTCTTGGAAACAATTACTAAGAGGCAGAGCCAGGATTCAAACTTGTACATTTTGGCTCCAGAGCCCATAATCTAATTGTTATGCTATACTGCCTGTGTAAAAGCATATAACTACTCTTTGTGATGTGGTAGCCAGTAACCACATGGAAATAATAATTTAAATCCAGTTCCTCATATACACTAGCAACATTTCCAGCACTCTGTAACCTCATGTGGCTAGTTGCAACCATATCGGGCAGTACAGATGGACCATCTCCATCATCTCAGAAAGTTCTATTGAATTGCATTGCTCCAGATAAATACTCCTTCTACTCAAATTAGATTTGAAGATGGCAACTCAGATTATGCTTTGCATTCTAAGAATCTGATTTTGGGACCCACAGCCTGAAATTCTATGATTCTGTGATTTCCTCCCTGTTCTGACATTCTGTGATTTTCAGTGTCTAGGGAGAGCCCTAAGAAAGCCCTTCAAGTTTTACAGGAGGTAGACTGGGAGGCCATGGGGTGGGGGCAGCTGTACTTTTCCATGCCCAGAGTCTTTCTTAAGAGAGTGAAATGACCTCAGCTCTGGGTTCTGCTGGCAGCCAAGGACGGGTTTTCAGCAGTCTCCAGAGAAAATAAAGGCAAAAGAAGGGACTGGGTGTACGGAACAGGAGATGGCGGTGGCAGAGTGGGGCAAGGGTGTCTGCATCTGATGGCTGCTGAGCCAAGGGAAATACACCTCCTGCCCCCTACCCCCTGGCCTGGGTTACTTTTCCTCCCAACATCTCAGCAAATTCATGGGCCAACTGGATGCCATTCAGGTGACCACCTAGGAGATAGTGACCACCAAAGGAAACAGTATGCTGCAGTAGAGAACTCGCCAACAGTGAAAAGGGCCTGGGTTATCACTCTGGTCCTGCCACTCACTCATTGGGGCTGGGACCATATTTCTTCCCTCTCTGAGCATCACTCTTCCCACCTGTACCATAGGACAGAAAGACATGCTCTGAGCCCCAAAAGGAATGCTTGGTTATGAAAACACTTTGTAAATAATAAATATGTGCATCTCAAAAAGAGTTAACTAAAAAGATACAAAGGGAGAGGTTTCACTTAACATAGTTTTGCCAGTTGCATAGGAAGGATCTGCTTGTTTATACAAAATGTGTTTATATTTCACTGGGCACACTAGCCCTGGCAGAGTATGTGTATGCAGCTGATAAGTTCTGAGGGTTGGGGTTTGGCCCGGCTGGGGTTACGCCTGCATACTATTCTCTTTGTAGGATGGCCCCTTGGCCCCTTTGGCCAGTGATATTTAGAGAACCTCAGAAAAGGGTCTCATGGGTGTGCAGAGATTCTTGCTGTACGTCTAGGAATAGTCCGGCTTTTCCCCTTCCTTCCCAACTCAACATCAGGAGAGAAGTATCCTGGGATTGGAAATACAGTACCAACCACTCAGCAGCACTCAATATTTGGAGAATACTCCTCATGATTTTGTGTTCTTAACACTCTCTGCCTATACATTTCTCCCCACCTTTCACCCCCAGACTCTGAGTATGATCCCTCTTAGGCTTATCCTAACTCCATGAGAAGGGAAGCTTGTCAACATGGAATGAGAATGTTGGATAAGTTTTGATATGTGTTTCCTCCCTCTAAACCAGATTCCTTATTGGAAAGTGGGATTAAGAACCCTTCCATATCTGTCTGCCTGCCTCCCAGTGTTGTTCTGACTGCCATTGAGTCGGATCTGACTCATAGAGACCCCTCAGAAGTAAATTGCCCAATATTTCTTCTGAGGAGTGGCTGGTGGGTTTGAACTGCCAGTCTTCTGGTTAACAGTCAAAATGCCTTAGGCACCACACCACCAGAACACCCCCTAGTGTTGTAAGAAGGTCCAAACCAAACCAGTTGCCATTGAGTTGATTCCAACTCAAGGCAACCCCATGTGTTGCACAGTAGAGCTACACTCCATAAGGCTTTCAGTGACTGTGATCTTTTGGAAATAGTGCCTTTCTTCTGAGGCACTTCCGGTTGCATTTGAACCATTAACTTTTTGATTAGTAGCCAAGTGCTTAATTGTTTGTGCTACCCAGGGACTCCAGAAGGCTCCAAAAGGAGAATTGTTATTTGTTATTTGCCGTCGAGCCCCCCCCGACTCATAGCGACCCCTCCTTGGGTTTCTGAAGCAGTATCACTACGGAAGTAGGATTGCCCAACCTTCCTTCTGAGGAGTGGCTGGTGGGTTTGAACCTCCAGCCTTCTGGTTAGCAGTCAAGTGCCTTAGGCACTATGCTACCAGAGCTCCTAAAAGGAGAATATATACGTGAAAGTGCTTAAGTAACGTTGCAAGATGTAAAGATTTCTTTTTCCCTCTGGCTATCCCACCAGGGATGCGGGTGGCAAAGAGGTTGAGTATGCCACTGGAGAAGGAGTGCAGGAAGATGGCGAGGAGGACAGATTGAAGAGCTCACAAAACTTTAACCTGATCAAAAAGGGATGTGTGGTTCCATTATCCAGGAAAGGAACACAGATTCAGGAAACATTGATCCTCCTGGCTCTCTGACCCAAAATTTATTGAATTTCCAGTTCTAGCTGGTTATTTCTCCAGTGACATGGCTTCTCTGAAAGCCCAGACAGGATGACTTATTTTTGTTCCTGCTGCCAGTCTCATGTTAGCTCTTCAACTTCAAACAGTCTCAGACAAGTCCTTCATTGATACTTTCTTTCCCTATCCATTCGTCCAAAGCCACATGTGGGGGTTGTTTAGCTTGAGTCTTCCAAATGAGAAGGCAAGGAGGGAAATTTTTCCACCTCTAAAAGTGAGGAACAAGCATATAACTGTGTGATAGGGAGCCACATTTCAGAAACTGCCTGGAAAAGGATGATTGGACTCTTCTGGGGGTTGGGGCCACTATTAAGCAAAGCCAAGTTTTCAGGTCACTTTCTTTAAATTCTTGTTTTATTTTATGCAGACTACATAAAATAGGAAGTGTGGTTTTGAGTCTATTTTAGCCCCCCAAAAAGAACAGTTATGTAGTCTGCTCTTAACTCTGCTCATTCTGACACCCAAATACCGCAATCCAAGTGCTGATGGTGATACCAGAGGTGATATCAAGGCCAGCATGTGCGTGCCTGTGCCATATTAAGGGTCCAGTCTACCACCCAAGAGATCTTAAGGTTCACCTCCTCTAACCCTCTCAATTAATAGATAGGGTAAACAAGGTTTAAAGAGGGCAAAGGACTTACCCACAATCCCACAGCAAAATGATATTGAGGTAGAACAAGGCCCCCTCATATTTAATTCCAAGCCAAATATTTTTTTCCACAATAATAGGGTATCGCCCACCAAGGTGCTCTGTCACTTGAGAAGTGTTGGAAGAAATTAGGGGTGATGAGCCTCATGGAAGTTTTGTGGGACAAAAGTAGGGGAAGAGATGTTACTGCTCCCCATGGCTGATAGACTGTCTTGGGAAAGAAGGAGCAGACTTGTTCTGTGTGGCTAGGAGAAATCTGGGTAGACCAGTGGATCGAGGGAGGCAGATTTAGGTCAGTATAAGAAAGAACTTTCTAAAACTATGTCTTTGGAAATAAAGTCCATTTAGTTAGAATAAGAAATAAATGTTCCCACTATAAATCCATTGTTAGGGATGACATTTTGATATTGAACCATCAGAAAATATTCTGCTCTAAGATCCCTTACAATTATGAGATTTTTAATGCAGCATCCAGAGGATGGGTCTAAACAGTGACAGGCAGGGGACTTTTTAAAATCTCAGTTAATACTCTTTAGGGAATGAGAAGATAACACGCAACCCATTCAAACATTTGCATAGAGTTTCCCTAGAGAGTCAGAAATGCTGTCCCTTCTGGGCAGAATGGGGACAAATATGGTCACCCTCAAGTTTCCACTGGCCTCACTCCAAGGGTATTGTTCTTCATTTTAGAAAGTAGATCTCATTGTCTCAAATTGGCAAGAGGTTTCTATTAACTTCTCCCATTGCAGAGAGGGTGGGAAGAAAGAGAAGGAAGAGGAGCTTGGGGTATAGGAAAAAAAGAATCATAGAGCATCAGGGATTGAAGGTTCCTGAAGATGGTCTGGTTTCACATCGCTCAAACTTCACTAAGTAGCTAATCAATCACCTTCATTGAACACTTTTTAAAAAGCTGAGTAAATATATAGAAAAAAAGGGACTTTATATTATTATCATAAATGGAAAAATCTTTGTACACAAGTGGCAAATAGAAACTGTAAAAATAAACACAAAGAAAACAGTTTTATTGAATTCCAGTTGGATATAGTTTCTTGTGGAGGTGTGGATTCAGAGAAAAGCCTGTACTCTTTGTTAAAAAGGGAGATAAATGAGCCTCCGAGAGGTGCTAAAGACATCTTAGCACTGCACTGAGACTTTGTTCTCGTGTAATCAGCATTGATAGAGAATTGAATGGAAGCAACTTCCTGCCATTGTCATTTAATGCTGTCCATGTACCATCTAAAATTACCTTGCATATCACAAAAATTCAGCATCCAGAAGCTCCCACTCACTGAAATCTCTATTTCTTTCATCCCCCACAGGGTTCCCAGCACCATGAGGGCCTGGATCTTCTTCCTCCTTTGCCTGGCTGGAAGGGCCTTAGCAGTACCTGTAAGTACCTAAAAATCCTATCTTTGGGGTTTTATCTCTTACCATCAGCCCCAGGACTTCTCATGTTGCCAGCCTTAGATGCTGAGAGGGGACAAGGACTTCCAGATCTTGAGTTGGTTGTCTTGTTTTATTTATTTATTTTCCTAAACTCAGGAGCGCAGGAGAAATTGGGATGAAGCACACTGGGTGGAGATTCCAGAGAAGAGAGGTTTCTGTGTAATGTGAAGACAAAATTTTTAGGAGTCAGAACTCCCCAGCTCTGACTGAGAAAGAAGTGAGCTCTTTGTCATCTGAGATACTCAAGCAGAGGTAGAGGACAGCCAGTGGGGATGATGTTAGAAGGGAGTCACACAGAGAGAGTGATGGGTTAGTTTCCAAATCGATTGAGGGTTTTTTGATTGTAAGCAACAAACTCAATCTTGAATAAATGGGTGGGTGGGTGGGGGGCAAAGATATAAGGATATTGTAGTATCCAAGGCCTGGGGCGGGGGTCTGGGAGGCATCTGAATGGATCAGCTCCAATAGTCTCCTCAACTTGAGAGAATGTGCCCAGAAGATTAAAATATCCAGGAAAAGCCAGTCTTGGCTGAGCTTGGGTCCTGAGCCTTCCTCTTGGCTAAGGCAGGGACAGGTACCTTGATTGGCAGACAGTCCCTCTAAGAATGCCATGCAGTAGCCCAGGAGTGGTTATCCAAAGCTGAACCTAGAAGATATCATGTTTTAGAAGAGGGAAGAAGAAATGTGGGACAGGTGTAAAGAGCAGTTTCTTTCAATCTCTTCACTAAAGGAGTGTGAGTGATGATTGTTGTTGTTGTTGTTGTTATGTGCCATCAAGTCAAACCCAACTCATAGCGACCCCTTCTTGGGTTTCCAAGGCAAAATTACTTCAGAAGTAGATTGCCTCATCTTCCTTCTGAGGAATGGCTGGTGGGTTTGAACCACCAGCCTTCTGGTTAGCAGTCAAGTACCTTAGGCACTATGCTACCAGAGCTGTGAGTGATGATTAGATCAGTAGATTTTGGCAAAAAATTTGGCAAGGTTGGCATTAATTTTAGAAGCAGTCCTAGCTGCTCAGGGCCTCAAAGTAAGCTGTATGCTATTTTATCTTATCTTTTTCTACCCCTTTTTTAGTGAGGAAGAATTGCCTCCCCCAAAAAAAAGAAGTTAAAAATAATAATAATAATATGATCAGACTTGTGGGGAAGATAATGACATCTGTTAAAATTCACAGTGTCATTCCCACTCTAGGTTTCAGTTTTCCCCATTTGCAAAATGAGGGGAGTTGTCCTGGGTCAGTGTTTTTCAGACTTTACAAGAATTTGAAGCAGTGGAAATGCTGCATCAAGCTAAATCTTAGCTAGAAGCTCCCGATATATGATACATAACAGGGAACTGCTCCAATGTCTGCAGGGCCTCTGTTTGGCTTCTCCTTTGTCCTCTCTTTCACCCATGGCTGCCCCTGAAACCTAGCTTTGGCAATCTCCCTATCAGCTTCTCCCCAAGCTCCCTAGCACTGTGTTCCAGGCCACAAGGACTTCAGAGACAAAGCTGGACTTGGCCCTGACTTCTCTGAACCTCATTTTCTCTTTCCAGCAGCAGCAGGAAGCCCTGCCTGATGAGACGGAGGTGGTAGAGGAAACTGTGGCTGAGGGGGCTGAGGTATGTGGTTGGAGATCCCAGATCTCTAGTCCCTGCTTGTCTACACCACTACCTGGGGAACCCAGACAAGTGATGTGGGTCTCACTGCTGAAATGTGGCAGTTGTCTCCTTCCCATGAGCACATAAGCACACATGTAAATTTTGTGCATCCCTCAAATCCTGACACTGACCTGCAAGCCAAAAAAACAAACCCACTGCTGTTAAATTGATTCCAACTCATCAGGACCCCCTTTGGGTTTCTGAGGAAGTAAATCTTTATGGGAGTAGATTGGCCAGTCTTGCTTCCGCTGAGTAGTAGCTGGTGGGTTTGAACCACCAACCTGGTTAGCAGTCAGATGCCTTAGGCACTGTGCTACCAGAGCTCCTTACACTGCCTTGAGTGCTTCCCAAATTTCAATGCAACTCCATAGTATGAAGCTGTGATTTTGAATTTTTTTTTAGTTGTGGCATAATTTTTCTTAAAAGGTCACCTGCAGTCTCCCATGCATGAAACAGATGAAAGAGGAGCTGCTTGGATGTGGCTGGTAGGGGTGTAGGTCTGGGCACCCCCTTTTGCCCTAAGGGACTGTTAGGCATCTTAGCAGAATATTCAAAAACAGTGGGTTTATAAGATAAAATCTAGATTCCAGACCCTGCTGTTTGTGTTCTTTGACCTGGCCCAGCCCACCTTTCCCTATCCCTTTGCAGGTACCCAGATATCCAGGTAAAATATTTCTTCTCTCTCCCCATGCAGTCAGTCTCCATCCCTTTCCTCCAAGTCCCGGATGGAAGTGGGATTCATTCCACTCTTTCTTCTCTCCCACTTCAGGTACCTGTGGGAGCCAACCCCGTCCAGGTGGAAGTAGGAGAATTTGATGAAGGTGCTGAGGAAGCTGAAGAGGAGGTGGTGGCTGAAAGTAGGTCCATCTCCCATGACGTGGTACATCTAGGCTTGGCCCTCTGCTGCCTAGGTCTAGGACGGTCTAGGATGTGGGGACAGGCTTAGAGATAGTCCTATGTGGATTCCTTCCAGAGGAAATACAGGGTGGGAACTTCAGTGGGCTGTGGAGGGGAAGTGGCTTTGACAGAGGTTGGGAATATTCTCTTGACACACAGTCTCCTGGAATCTGGGAAAGCTCTAGACCATGTATACTGTAAGGGACAAAAAGGGGAATTCTCTAGCAGGAAATGACCTTCTCCCTCACAGCTCTTTTCTCTGATTCTAAAATTAGGTTTCATGGTCCCACTGAGGTCCTCAGTCACATCTGGTTAGTGAAGTTTCCAATGGCCTCTGCCCCAGACCAGTCCCCACATGGGAGCAGACCTTAGAATACCAAGTGCTTTCACATTGATTAATGTATTTGATTTTCAACCAGCCCTGAGCAATTGAGGCCCAGAAACCTGACTCCAACTCATGTAATGTAACCCAGGGAGTTAGTACCAGAGGGAGAGAAATGACCCAAAAACTCTGACTCCAGCCCACTATGCTGCTGCCTCCAATCTGCAGAGTAGAAAGACATTGTACTGAGGGGTTAAGAGCATGGATTTTGGAGGCAAATCAACCAAAGTTTGAATCTAGACTTGTTCACTCCTTATGTGAGTGGCCTTGGACAGCTTGTGTGGCCTCTCTGAGCCTCTGCTTTCTTACTTCTTAACATGAAACAGAGTTCCTAGGTGGTGCAGTTAATGGCCTTTGCTGCTAACTGAATGTTTAGGGCTTTGAGTCTACACAGAAATACCTCAGAAGAAAAGCTTGGTGATCTGCTTCTAAAAAATCGGCCATTGAAAACCCCATGGAGCACAGTTCTACTCTGACACCCTTGGGGTTGCCATGATTTGGAGCTGACTCAACAACAACTGGTTTTAAACATGAGAATACTAGTGAAGATGGTAGACCCTCACCCTAGGGTTGTTGGGAGAGTTGTGAGAGAAAGCATACAGGTATGTGGGTGCAGCTTGGCCCAGTGCCTGGCTGAGGAAGTATCCAATAAAAGATGAATAAAATGTCGAAAATAAAGCAACAGGAGGAAAAGGCTAGATTAAGCTCTCATCCTGAAGGGAATCACGGGTGTTTGGATCAAGCTAAGCATAGAGTCATGTTCCTTCCCTCCTCCACGCCCACTTTATCCGGTGTTTACCAGACACAGCTGGACTCTATTGTTCAGTGTGGGCCTCAAGGCCCTTCTCCTTTTTCCTTTATAGCCTCTTAAGTCTGTTTTGTTGCATCTCACAACCCTCTTGCTCCATGACAACAGCTGATGTTCCAAGTCATTCTAGAGAAATGCCTCCCTATGATTAATCATTCCCTTGGTGGTGCAAATGGCTAACATGCTCAGCTGTTACCTGAAAGTTTGGTGGTTTGAATACACTGAAAGATACCTTGGAAGAAGGCCCAGTTCTACTCAGATACAGAGGGGGTCACCATGATTTGGAGTCTACTCAAAAGCAACTGATGTGTTTTGATTGATCAACTGAGAGCTGGGAGCACAAAGGTTGCTTCAATCCTGGTGGCAGCCATAGGACATCCAGTGTTTCTGGGTCCCACACTGAGCCTCTGTCCTCAAAAATAGTATCTGACCCTGACCTCAGGCTGGACCTCTAACCCCTAGACTGAGCTCACTGCTTCCCAAATTCAGATTGCTAGGCTCAGTGGAAGAGCAGGGAAGACTCAGCTGCCTAGAGCCCAGATTAGGGACAACAACCCAGCACTGTCTGCCCAAGGATTGGTCTTGACTGGGTTGGGTAGTAGTTCAAGTGGTGCTAACTGTGGGCTCTTGCACCTACCAGACCCCTGCCAGAACCACCACTGCAAACACGGCAAGGTGTGTGAGCTGGATGAGAGCAACACCCCCATGTGTGTGTGCCAGGACCCCACCAGCTGCCCTGCCCCCCTTGGCGAGTTTGAGAAGGTAAGCGATGAGGGGCAGGGGCCTGGGAGATGGGCCCTTCAGAGCATAGAGTACTTGCCCAAAGAACTGTTGACTTGGTGGTTCTATGAAGCAAACCTATCTCAGAAGTCCCATCTTTAGATCTAATCACAGCAAGAAAGCAGTGGCAAGTCAGAGGTGAGACTGTTTATCTCTGGATCAAGCCAGCAATCAGAAGGAATTTATTCAGCACCATCAGGTTCTAAGCCTGGTGCCTGACATCAGCCCCATGAACACTGAGGTAGGAGCTTGCTGTATATGGGAGCAGCTTAGCAAAGCATCAAGTCTGAAAATGTGGGTCTTGGAGCTAGGCTGAATATGGATGTCAAATCCCATCTCCACCACTTGTTGCTGTGAGATCTTAGTGAAGTTTCTGAACCTGTCTGAGTCTTAATATTCTCATCTCTAAAGAGAGGGTAAAAATAATCCTTATCTCATAGGGCTGTTGTGAGGATCTGTCAGATAATACTGGGTGCGTAGTAAATACCAATAAAGCGCAACTTATTTCTACTGTCTTTCAAACCTGTCCATTCTACCTCCAGTAGGATCCATCCATCCATTCATGCCTCCAAGTCAATATTTATTGAGCACTCTCTTAAACCAACCATTGTGCTCATGGCAGTCTAGCTCAGGGCAGCAAATCTAGTATCAATATTATTCCCACAACTTCTCATCTGTCTTCTCTGCCTTCAGTCTGTATCCAATACATTTTCCCCAACACAGTTCCCTGGGCTCCAAATTTTAGCATCATCCTCAATTCTTCCCTCTTTGCCCTTGCTCTCATCCCACTGGTCACCAGTTCCTATAAATTCACCATCTGCAGTCTATAAGCAATACTAAGTACTTGCAGCATAGTCAACACAAGGCTTCCCTCCCCCTAACACAGCTTCTTACTGCCACTGCTCTTGACATCTCTGGTTGACCACCCCCATATTCAGAGATTCACTAGAAGGACCCACGTGACTCAGCATACAGTTGTACTCACAGCTAATATTTATTACAATGAATACATATTAAGAATATACAGCTAATTCATAAGGGAACAAAGAGACAAGCTCTAGAGGATTTCTTAATCTCTTCTTCCCATGAGGGTCAAATAGAGAACACTCTTTGAGCAATGAAAATGCAGCAACATATGTGTGATATTTCTGCCCAAGGAAGCGCATTAGAGACTCATCACCCAAGGACTCACCACCCAAGGTTTTTATTGGGGACAGGTTATGTAGGCCCCCTCTGCCTAGGATGCACCAAAATTCCAGACTCCTAGAAGGAAATCAGATGTTAAGCAGAAACCATGTTGTTTACACAACAGTTTATGCACAGTGAGCCATTCTTATAATTTAGGATAGGTTTAGTAACAGCATAAGAAACTGTTTATCAGCCAAGTTCCCAGATGCTAGCCGAAGGCTGATGTTGTAAGCAGACCTTTCTAAGGATAACAGTCTTAGGCCTGGTATGTTCGTTTCCCCATTCCCAACTTTAATCCATTTTCATATGTCTTCAGCCTTGAGTTGTGCTTCTGATCAGAGTTTGTGGCTCTCAGCATGGGCTGAGCATTGCCCAAGGACCCCAAAAAGTGGGTTTTGTCCCAGCCCCACCACTAGCTCCATGTATGACCTTGGGCTAATCACATTCCTTGCTTGGTCCTTAGTGTCCCCATCTCTGAAGGGAATGATGGTAATGCCAGCACTGGGCTTTGTGAATGAAGTAGGGGGTGCTCTATGTCAACAGGTATGCAGCAATGACAACAAGACCTTCGACTCTTCTTGCCACTTCTTTGCTACAAAGTGCACCTTGGAGGGTACCAAGAAGGGCCACAAACTGCATCTGGATTACATTGGTCCTTGCAAATGTGAGTCTCCCACTGGGCCCTTCCAGCCTCCCACTGAGGAGAACACACTCAGCTAGCACTGGTGCTGGTTCCGTGAGTCCTTGAACAAATATTTTCCTTTTTTTTAGCCTCAGGGTTCTTATTTATAAAACAATTAGCTTCCTCTCAGCTTTGAGTTTGCGCCATCTTATGGGAAAGGACTGAGCAGTTGTGGAAGCACAGATCAGGAAGGATTTTGGAGCCTCTAGCTAGCATCTTCAGAGAGCTACATTTCTTTTCTCTAATGATAAGGAAGTTCTATGGGACTAACACAAATCTTTCCTGCTTCAACACTGTAAATCAAAAATGATGTTTTACCTGTGCTTGCAGTGTTTTTAAAATAGGGACATGCCTATCCAGTTTCTTTTAGGCCGTGGTACTCAATGTTGACTTATCTTCAGCCATTTTACCCCTGTATGTTCCTATCTGCCCTCTTAAGACATGATTAACTACCCTAGTCTAGAAATCTAAGAAGCTCTAGTGGTGCTGTGATTAAAGCATTGGGCTATTAACCAAAAGTCTGGCAGCTTGAACCCACCAGTTGCTCTGCTGGAGAAAGTTGAAGCTGTTTGCTTCCATAAAGATTTACAGCCTTGGAAACTTGATGGGGCAGTTCTGCTGTCCTATGGGGTCACTGTGAATTGGATATTGACTCAATAGCAGTGGGTTTTGGTTTGGTTCCAGAAATTTGGGAGTCAGGTATTTGGAGGAAAGAATGCCAGGAAGTTGTCTGGCCTTTTATTAGTGATCTCAGCTGCAAATTCACTGGCCCAGATGCCTTGTTCATTGTTGGCACTGTCCTCATCACCTAAGGCCATGCTCACCCCTACAAGACAAGATCCACATTGGGTGTCTGGTACCTTCTGGCACCAGATTCCATTGGGGAGAGCCACTCACCTGCCTCAGGAGTACAGGGTGCAGAAAAGTGAAGAGGAAAACAAGATTGTCCTTCTGGCCTACTGTACCCTTTCAGTTATGGGGCCCAGGATATGAAATGAGAAATCAAAGGCCTGGAGAAAGAGAGTAGGAAGAAGTGTTAATGGGAAATTCTTGGGGCAGTGAGACTCAGAGGAGAATCCAAGGAATTTTTTCCAAGTGAGTTTTGCTGTCCTTTAGGCATATTGTCTACTCACCCCAACTCCTAGTGTTTCCATAACAAATACTCTTTTCCACTTTGCAGCTAGAGGTCAAGAGTATAGTGATCCAAACCCACAGAGAGGCTTTTCATAGATTCAAGAATAAGGGATGAATAAACTCCTGAACCCCCAGGCAACCACCTGCCTTGGATGCTGGATGAGGCTCTATTATGTGACCTCAAGCAAGACCCTCCTCCACTCTGACCTCAGTGTCCACATCTGTCCAATAAGAGAGGACAACTCAAATGGAATCTCCAACATTGACAATGTGGGATTCTAAGTTCCAAAAACCAGCATGGAAGGAATCAATCTCTAAAAAAAATTCTTCTCCCCACTCAGTTATTAAGTTGGGACTGTGGATACATGTTATTTCTTATCCTCCCAGCGTCAAACACCTCCCAGTGGTTGACATCAGCAACATGGGGCCTCCTGGTCTTTGCTGTGATGACACCTGGGGTCTAGCAGTTGCAGCTGCAGCTGACATGGAGGGAACTATTTCCCCCCAGAGATAAGATAAAGGTCAAGAAAGCAGCAAACGTGCTTTTGTACTTTTCTATTTCAGAATGTTCTTGCACTCACAAGTGCCTTTGTTCATTATGTATACAGAGAAGTGAGGCTGTTTTATCAAGGTCATGGAAAGCAGTGGTTGGAGGAAGAAGGCAGGTGTGAGGAGAGAACTCCAGGCAGCACATGGGCTCTTGGGCAGGGAGGGTCAGGGTCTGTGCTGACCACTCTTGTTTTCAACCTTAGACATCCCCCCCTGCCTGGACTCTGAGCTGACAGAATTCCCCTTGCGCATGCGTGACTGGCTCAAGAATGTTCTGGTCACCCTGTACGAAAGGGATGAGGACAACAACCTTCTGACCGAGAAGCAGAAGCTGCGAGTAAGTGGTCTCTTTCCAGCCTACCCAGGGTGCTAGTCTGGCCTTGAGCTGATTTGCTCTTTGGCTCTGGTATGGCTGGAATCCTCAGTTCCTAAAACTAGACCCCCACTGTAAGCCCATATCCCTGCCCAGAAGCAAGCATTCATCCTGGATGTTGGGACATGTATTTCTGGCTACCCTGGAGGCTTACAAAGCATATAATCTCAATGGCTCTGAGAAGTCTAACTCAGACTTAACTAAAAAGACACAAACCACCCTACTTTTTTTTTTTTTTTTTTTTAATTCTGAGTCAGTGATTTTTAAGCTTTAGTGGACATACCACTGGAGGTTCTGATAAATGCATATTTCTGGACACCACTCAAGGTCTACTGAAGCAGTCTTATAAAGTAAAGCTTGGGAAGCTGCATTTTAGCACACTTACCAAGTGATTTTGATGTAGATAGCTCTAGGGAGAACTTCAATGAGTTGGATTGATGCAATAACCACAACAATGGGTTCAAATATATCAAAGATCATGAAGATGGCACAGGACCAGGCAATGTTTCATTTCGTTATAAATAAAGTCACTATGAATCACAGCCAACTTCATGGCAACTAACAGCAATAACAGTTCTATGGAGGACAACTGTTTTCTTTTTGAGAAATTCTAGGGTACATTCCACCCAAATCATCCTAGGTCTCCATTTCTGTGACTGAGAGGCTGGTACCCATCTTTGCTGCTTCCTTCATGCTCATCTTAACTCTTGTTCTTGGCTGAGCTTTACCTGCTCTGGTCCCCTACCAGAGGTGGGAAGGATCCTCACTGGGTTGGACAGTCTTCTCTGGAACTTTTATCACCTATTGTCTCTGCTCACATAGGTGAAGAAGATCCATGAGAATGAGAAGCGCCTGGAGGCCGGAGACCACCCCGTGGAGCTGCTGGCCCGAGACTTTGAGAAGAACTACAACATGTACATCTTCCCTGTGCACTGGCAGTTTGGCCAGCTGGATCAGCACCCCATTGATGGGTAAGACCCAGGCCTTCAGGGACCACAGGTATCTGCTCTGGCTTGAACCTGGAGTGGACAGAGTCATGGGTCATGTCTGGTTGGTGTACTAGATATGGGCCAGAAACCTTCCAGCAGCCTCTGGTGCTCCCAGTCCTAGATTCTGCAGTTTTTCTAGGCATTGGGGTGGAAAGGAACAAACATCCAGAGAAATGATACAGACTTGTGATAAGAGGGAGTTCTGGTGGCGTAGTGCCTAAAGCATTTGACTGCAAACCAGAAGGCTGGCGGTTCAAACCCACCAGCCATTCCTCAGAAGGAAGATTGGGCAATCTACTTCTGTAGTGATACTGAGGTGGAAACCCAAGGAGGGGTTGCTTTGAGTTGGATCCCGACTAGAATGCAGGGAGTTTGGTTTGTTTTTTTTGTTGTGATAAGACACTCAGTTGTTACGCCAGAAGAGGCAGAAGTCAGACTGAACTGGGGCATGGGTGTCTCTTAGTTGGGGGAGAATGAGTAAGAAAGGAATACCAGACTCTAAGGGTGACAGGGGCTGAAGTACAGGCTGCAGGCCTCCTAGTGGGGCTAGAAGTCTGTGGTGTCAGTGCCCACCCTGAGACCCAGCCCAACTACTGACTAAAAAATTCATGAAGTTAACCCCATCCACACATTGAAAACCTTTGGTCTGAGGACTCTTGAGCCTTGTACAAATGAATTATGAAGTGCTGTGTAACTGTTCTGCCGAATACTCTGCTCTGCAGTTGGTTAGTTTAACAAACATTGAGTATCTATATGGGCCTAGCATTTTATTTTTTAAAATTTTTATTGTGATTTTTGTGAAAGTTTACAGACCAAATTCATTTTCCAGACTGCAGTTAATAAACATTTTGTTTCATGACATTGATGCAATTCCCTACAACGTAACATCTCTCTTCTCACTTCCTCCTTGTAGTTACCTCTTCCCTGTGTCCTTCTCTTCCATGCACTCCTGCCCCCTGAGCTATCCCTCTGTGCAAACACTGCCCATCTGTTCTCCCAGGAGTGTATCTACATGTAAAGGTTCACTCAATATGCCTATTGTTTGGCTGGAAGCCACAGGAGTGAGTTCAGTTCCAGACCTGAAGGGTAACTAGGGGCCATAGTCTCAGGGGTCTCATCAGGCTCTATCAGACCAGCAAACCTGGTGGGCCCAGCATTTAAAAAAAAAAAATTATTTTGGTGAAAATATACATAACAAAACAACAATTTCCACAGGTACAAGTCAGTCACATTGAAGACATTCTTCAAGTTGTACAACCATTCTCGATATCCTTTTCCAAATCATTCTACCACCATTAGCATAATCACAATGCCTCCTAAACAAAACCCCAGCTTTATTTTAAAGGGGATTTAACAGTAATCAGAGCAGACAGAGTCCCTGCCTCCATGGAGGTGACATTCCTCGTGATGACCTGGCTACTGTGATCTCCTTCTCACAATTGAAAGGAAAAAATTTAAAAGGCTCCAGGAAGATGTAGATGGTGGCTTGCTCCATCTGGGGACAGGCAGAGGCCCACCCCGTTACTGCCTTCTGGACTCTCTTACTATGTATTCCTGTGAGGAGCATGGAGAGGAAAGATGGTCCTGTTCTCATGCCTGGAAGTGAGGCTGGGCCCACAAAAGGTCCTCTTTGGGTGCTCACCCCTCACTTTTTGTCCAGCCTGTGTGCCTCGAGCCTGTCCATCCTGACAGTGATCCTGGGTGGCTAGGATCTCCTAAGCTCTGGGAAGCTTCCAGCTGCTTTTCTCCCAGGCTGTGACCATGGCTGGGATCCAATTGAGTCACTCACTGTGGAGTCATGGGGGGAACATCTGGAGATTTGGCTGAGCAACTAGGTCCCACCACAGCAAAGAGGCCTGGGAGGGAGGTTTCCAGATGGACTGCAAAGACTGTGTGCATCTGGGAAAGTGCTCCAGCCTCAGCCTAGGGGATCTATGTTCTTCCTTTTCTAGTCCCAGAGCTGCAGTATGGCCTTTCCTGAGTCCTTGGGCCTGTCTGGGCCTCAGTTTTCCCACTGGTAGAATGAAGTGGGGGGTGTGTTTCCAGCTCAAACAATATGTAGTTCCTCCAGTGAGTTGAGTGAGGCTGAGGGTTTGATGGTTAGAGAAAAAATTGAGGTCACATTTTTCCATACAGAGCTCCCTGAGGAAGACTGTTTTAGAGACAGCTAGTTGAAGGTTCTGGAGAACAAGGAAAAAAATTATATATGTGCTCTGTAGCTCACAGCCCACAGGAGAAAGAGGGGTAGAGTACAACAGGGAGAGAAAATATAAAAGGCTTCCCTCTCAGTTGTTAAATGACTTAAAAAAAAAAAAAATCTCTATGAAGAATAGAGTTCCCTTTGACCCTCACTGCCAATCACAGTCTCTTCCCATGCTCCTCCCTACAAGTCAACCCTACTTTGTGCCTCTCTTATGAGACTCTTTTCTAGGCATTTGCAGCTGTATAAGTACATGTCCATAGAAAACCTAGAGTGTTGCTTCATTCCAGATTTGATCTGCCAGGAGCAGAAGTGCTAAATACCTTAACTTTAAATTTCTCTGCCCCTAACTCAATCAATTAGAAAGCAATTAAATACACAGACCTTTGTTATTGAGCCCATGGGACCTTGAAACTGCAAGGGCTATTAGAAATGAGGGCCAACTCCTCCTCATATTTGGTGGGTGAGGAAACTGAGGCTCAGAGTGGGGCATTGCTGTGCTCTAAGTCACACATCAAGTCAGTGAGGGGCAGAGCTGGAGTAGACCAGGATCCTGGCTTGTCACCCTGCGTTGAGCATCCTTTCTTCTGCCTCCTCCCTGGAAGGTACCTGTCCCACACAGAGCTGGCCCCACTGCGTGCCCCCCTCATCCCAATGGAGCACTGCACCACCCGCTTCTTTGAGACCTGTGACCTGGACAACGACAAGTATATTGCCCTGGACGAGTGGGCCGGCTGCTTCGGCATCAAGGAGCGTGAGTGTCTGACCCAAGGGTCCCAATATCTCCAAGGCCATGGTCAGGGCCTCCCAGCCTTGGTCAGGAGCACTGCTCTCACAGTAAGCTGTCATCTCCCTCCCTCTCTCTGTTCTCTCTGTGTATCTGTCTTGTCTGCCTATCTTTGCTCTCTCTGCCTATTTGCCTCCTATCTGCTCTCCTTGTCTGAGTGGGCCTTACTTTCTCAGGTTGTCTTCCCAATGTTCCTCTGGCCATCTGACTGTCTCTTTCTCTTTCTCTTCCTCAAGCATTAGCACTCACTCTGCGCCAAACACTATTTTGGGAACTGGCAGACACAGAAAAGGAAACAGGAAATGAACTTGGCAGCATAAGAGATGGGAACAGGCCAGAGACAGGGAGACCAAGATTCCTCCATCACCAACTTCCTGTGTGACCTTAGGCTAGTCACCTGGCTTCTAGTCCTGGGGGTGGGTGAGGATCCATAGACTCCCATGAAGGCATGTCTCCCTTGACACAGGACCTCAACCTTAACTCTGCTCCTTTTTCTTGATTTGCAGAGGATATCGACAAGGATCTTGTCATCTAAATCCACACCTGCTTCTGCAGTACCCGGATTCTCTCTTTTTGACCTTCCTCTCCCTGTTTCCCCTAATGTTTAAAATGTTTGGATGGTTTGTGGTTCTGCCTGGGGACAAGGTGCTAATATAGATTTAAATGAATATATTAACGGTGCTAAAAAATGGAAATTATAACTGAAGTCATGGCATTTGTAGTTATAACTCAACTATGAAGGCCTGTTGCTCACCCACTAACGGCCCCATTTTTCTCTTGCTTTTTGTAACATTGTCCATTGTCTTGCTGGCTTGTGGGTGGGAACTTTCATCTGCCTGGGTCTGCCTTAAATACACATTGCTTCTTCTGATTCTTTCTCTGTTTGAAATTAATACTCACCAAATCAGACTTTGTTAATTTTATTTTTGAGTAAAGGGCTGCCTGAGGCATCTTCCCCAGACAGTCTGGAGGTGGGCAAAAGGAAGTAATGGACATATGAGGTTGGCAAGGATGTTTCTGGGACTAGAGGACCAGTGGTGGGAGAATCGCTGCAGAACCCACTAACCAGAACCTCAGAGAGCAAGTCTTACTTGCCTGAGACTGCAGCTGAGAGAAAGAATCTGGGACCAAGTGAAGAAAATATGTAAGCTCTCACATAAACGGAGTTCCTCACCATTTCCCCCCCTTACCTTAAAATGCAGTTTCTTTTCACATTAGGCTGTTTGTTCAGCTTTTAGGAGTCATGGACCATTTGCAAAACCCATGGGAGTGCACCACCACCTCCTACAAGGCTTCTCTTAATTCTCTTGGGGGAAATGTAGGCTTCCTCTGAGGTTTCTGGGGACTGAGAGGCTGTTTCAGCCAGCAAGGCCAAAATCAAGAGTGAGACACAGAATGTTGTAAAATAGAAGTGGAGCTGGTGATTTTTTTTTCTTCCACATTTGGGTGGCTATCATGAAGGATTTTCCTTTGATTTCTAGCATGTTCCTCTTTTTTCCTCCCCTTTTCCTTCTATTAATCAAGAGAAACCTTTAAAGTCAATGGGATGGTCGGATCTCACAGGCTGAGAACTCGTTCACCTCCAAGCATTTCATGAAAAAGCTGCTTCTTATTAATCGTGCAAACTCTCACCATGATGTGATGAGTTTGACAAATCTTTCAAAATAAAAAGTAATGACTTAGAAACTGCCTTCCTGAGTGATTTTGCCTGTTATTTCAATATCCTAACACACAGACACACGTGCGTACATGTTCACACCAGACTATTCCCATGCAAACCTTTGCAGACACCTTATTGCATTATCACAGCTATGGGAATGGCACAAGGCCAGGCAATAGTTTGTGCTGTTGTGCATGGTTCACCATGAGTTGGGGACCAACATGACAACAGCTAACAACATACAACTGTATACACATATATGTATATATATACAAGGACATGTATGGTTCCTCTAAGCACTAATTTAGCTCAGTAATTTAATTGTATGACCTGAGGTCTGACTCTTCCATTAGTGTACTTCACTATCACAAGTACCAAGCTAAGCAACCGTCTCCTTTCATTCATCACATATTTGTTCATTCATTTATTCAACAATTTTTGCTTGTTTTAGAACATTTTATTGTGGTTTTGGTGAAAGTTTATAGAGCAAATTAATTTCCCAATTAGCAATTTATATACATTTTGTTTCTGGACATTAGTTGCAATCTTCTCAATGTAACAGCACTCTTTCTGCTTCTTCCCTGCATTCCCCGTTTCCATTTGCCCATCTTTCCTTCCTCTTCCTGCCTTCTGAACTTGGTTTTGGGGCAAATCCTGCCCTTTTGGTCTCGTATGGTTCACTGTTCTGAGGAGCATGTTCCTCACGGGTGTTACTGCTCACTTTATAGGCCTGTCTGTTATTTGACTGGAAGGTGATCACCAGGAGTGTGTTCAGTTCTGTGTCTGAAAGGTGTCTAAGGGCCATAGACTCAGGATCTACAAATACTTTTGATGAATTTATACAAAGGAGCTCTGGTGGCATAGTGGATAAGGCATTTGGTTGCTAACCAGAAGGTTAGTGGTTCAAATCCACCAGCCACTCCATGGAAGGAAGATGGGGTGATCTTCCGTAAAGATTTACAGCCTTGGAAACCCAATGGGGATTGCTATGGGTTGGAGTTGACTTGATGGCAAGTGAGTTTGGTTTGGTATTTGGTACTCTATACTAGATCTGTATCACTCACTGGGGGACACAGTGAGCAAAACAGATAAAAAAAAATTATTTATTTGAGTTTATAGTTTAGATAAAGATACATTAAGTATCATGAAATAATCTTATAATTCTGAGAGGTGCTGAGTTAGTGAGGGCAGTAGCTGCCCACTGCGTGAAAACTCAGAACTACAGCCCAAGGAAGTGAAACAAAAGCAAGGCAGAGGAAGACAGGAGACTTCCTTCAGTTATCTCTTCACCGTGAAGTGAGGAAAACCTAAAGGAGATATTTCTGGGAGCTCAAGCCAAGGAAAAGCCTGTGAGAACCAGTGCAAAACAGCACGGCAGGGGCAGGGATGAGGAATGGCCGCTCTATTTGACTCAGTCTTGAGTAGGCTGAGAACAAGCTTGGATGAGAAACTGTAAAAATGTATTGAATGTGAAAAGTTTCTGTCAGAGTTTAGCTCTTTTTCAACTTTGGAAAATCCACACTGGAAAGAAATCCCATAAATGTGCTGATTGTGGGAAAAGTTTCTTTCAGAGTTCTAATCTCATTCAGCATCGGTGGATCCATACAGGGGAAAAGCCCTATTAATGTGATGAGTATGGAGAAAGGTTTAAACAGAGCTCTTATCTCAGGCAGCACATGAAGGTGCACAAAGAAGAGAAGTCTCGTAAAACTCGGAGCAAAAATATCAGGGTAAAAATTCAGTATTGTCGTGAAAAGCTGCCACTGAAAGGAATTCGATGGCTCGTCTCTGCTAAGTAAAGGGCACTGCTTTAACCCTCTTTTAAGAAAATGGTATCTCTGAGAACAGAAGGCCTTTGTAGTAGATCGGTTAATCCTAGACCCTTTGCTAGCATTGAGTTAGTGTTTAAGGACATTACTGGGCTGAGAACAACTACATGAGTCCAGCTGTTCTCATTTTCTTTTTTTTATATGGCTTGGAGCACAGAGAACTGCAAATAGATTTTGAGAGATTTCAAGATCCCTTGACCTCATTTGAAATTGCTTCCTACATCATTTTGACAAAAAGCCATCATATTTTGATGGCACATGTGAAAGTACAGGGATATATCGGTGATTACTCAGTTTCAGGACTTTCTGTGGAAGGAGTGATCGAATAAACCAAAACCAAAAACCAAACTCATTGCCATTCTGACTCATAGTAGCCCACATGGGATTTCCAAGGTTGTAAATTTTTACAAAGCAGACTGTCCTATCTTCACAGAGTAGCTGGTGGGTTTGAATGGCCCACCTTTTGGTTAGAGCTGAATGCCTTAGCCACTGCACCACCAGAGCTCTTTGATTGATTAAAAGGGGGAGAAAATTAAGTTTTTGGAGTTCAGCACATGAGGAATTTTTTTGCTGTTTGTAAAGTTTTGGAGTGTATTTTCAGATGGTTTATAATATGAATTGGAGATTCAACGTATTAAAATGCATTCACAGATTTTTAATCAGCAAGGCCCATCACTCTTCATTAACTTTTGTTTGTTTTGGATAATTATCAAAGGAGTAGAATTTCCCTATTTTTCACCAAATCCTTAGTAAAAGATATGATAGAAGCCAAAATAAGAACTGAATTAGACCACACATCTTCCATAATTGCTAATACTATTCTTTGTGATGGTATTACTGCTCTGTCACTTGTTTTCCACAGTTGTGAGGGATCGATGTTGATCCATCCCTGTGCCCTTGAACTTTTGGCATTATATTGTGCTCTAGCAAATGGAGCCAACCTTTTAGATTTACATGGATAAATTGTTGTTGTTATGTGCCATCAAGTAGGCCCCGATTCATAGTGACACCTCCTTGGGTTGCTGAGGCAGTATCACTATGAAAGTGATTGCCCAACCTTCCTTCCAAGAAGTGGCTGGTGGGTTTGAACCACCAGCCTTCTGGTTAGCAGTCAAGTACCTTAGGCACTATGCTACCAGAGCTCCTACATGGATAAATAGTTACACTCTATTTTACCAACGGAGCTCTGGTGGCGTAGTGCCTAAGGCATTTTGACTGCTATCCAGAAGGCTGGCAGTTCAAACCCACCAGCCACTCCTCGGAAGGAAGATTGGGCAATCTATTTCTGTAGTGATGCCGACTCGGGAACTCAAGAAGAGGTTGTTATGAGTCAGATTTGACTCAACAGCAGTGAGGTTTCTTTAATTTTTTTTTAATTTTATCAACATCAGCTCAGCTTTTTGCTAATTAAAAATCTACAAATTACATGTCTCCCTGCCTTTCCCTTTGAGATGTTTTAGATAACACTGGTTATCTTAAGGAAATGTTTGTCAAATGCAAAAGCCATTTAATTCAAGTGCCAGTAGATTGTAGCAGCTTTGAAATCTAAGTTAATGTTTTCTGCATTGCATGAATAGTTGAAGAACATTAGTAAATCTGTTTCTTAATTTCCATCCGAACAGGGCCAGGTGTCAGTCTGATCAACATTCAGCTGAGGTTTTAATTTCTACTGAATGCTAAAATTCTTCTGATTTTTTTTGTATCTTATATCAAGGAGCTCTCGTGGTATAGTGGTAAGGCACCTGACTCCTCATCAAAAGGTGTTTTGAACCCACCAGCTGCTCTGCAGAAAAAAGATGAGTCAGTTTGCTTCCGTAAAAATTTACAGCTTTGGAAACCCAATGGGTATCGCTATATGAGTCAGAATCTAATCGATGGCAGTGAGTTTGGGTTTTTTGGTTATAATCATATCAATTTCTGCTGTATTAATGACAATTATCCATAAAAACAAAAAACTAAATAATTTGCATTAAAAAAATTGTACAACTCAATGTAAATTACATTGTGAAATGTGGAATGAAAGAACAAAAGAGGACAGCATGCGTGTATGTAACAGGAAGTTATAGCATTCTCCCATATGGCAGCCACTACTCACATGTGGTAATTTAGATTTAAATTTAAGTAATCAAAAATCCAGCTCCTCAGCCACACTAGCCATATTTCAAGTACTGAGCAACCATGTGTGGCCAATGGCTATCCTACTGAACAGAACAGATCTGGAGCATTTCATCATCACAGAAAGTTCCATTGGACAGCATTCATCTAGGGCATCTGGCATTTTGGCATTCCTTGCCAAAATCTGAGTTGCGTCATAGAAAGAAGCCATTAAGTTGGGGGAGGGGACAGGGAAAGAGCACTCCAAGCAGAAGGAACAGCATGCGCAGAGGCCTGAGGCGGATGGGGAGCTCAGGAAGTGAGTTCCAATGTAGTGTGAGGTGTAGGTCATGTAGATAAAGCAGAAGAGGAAGGCACAGGCCAGGCCATGCACGCTTCCTAGGCTGTGGTAGGGGTTTGGATTTTGTTCTGTGTGCAATGAGGAGAACGTTGGAATATTTTGAAACAGAGAGAGAGTAATTGATTTGCTTGCTTTTTTTTTTTTTTTTTTAAAGAGCATTCTGGCCCTGGAATGATAATGGCATCATAAGTCCATAGAGCAATTTTTAAATCATGTGTAAGTTCATGTGCTAGGGAGATTTTTCAGGCTGTTTCCATGACCTCTCTGAGGGACTAGAATCAGGCCTGGAGAAGTGTGATCAGCTGCACTGGTTCACACAGCTGTGTATTCTAGCCATGCCCAGAAATGGTTTTTCTCTTCCTTATTTAAAATTATTTTCAAAATTACTAAAATAATACAAGCTTATAAAAACAAGACTAAATAAAAAAAAAATTGTATTCTGGTGTTCTCTAGTCTACAAATGAGAGAGGTAGGGGACTAGGGAGAGATTGGCCAGTCTAGTGTTACCCATTTGAGAAGTGTAAGCCCAGACAATTAGTCCAATGGACTAACAGACCCACACAAACTGCAACCTCCACTAGCCTGAGCCCAGAAGCACTATATGGTTCATGGCTACCACTACCAACCACACTGATCAGAATCACAATAGAAGGTCTTAGACAGAGTGAGAGAAAAACCTAGAACAAAATTCAAAATAATAAAAAAAGACCAGACTTACTGGTCTGATAGAGACTGGTGGAACCCCCAAGACTATGTCTGTTAGATACTCTTCAAGCTGTTATAGGAGAGGGACCCTGCTAAACCCAAATGGATTCTTGTCTTCTGGTGAGAAAGAATTGCTTGCAGAGACAAAGATGGTTTATAGAGAGCAAACCTTTAATGAAACACTGCACGAGACTGTACACTGAGATAGCAACCGAGCGTATATACCACACTAGCTGGACTGCCAACATTTCCCAGTTGGCTTACAGGGATTATAGGGAACAGAACGAGGAAGCTATACAATTGGCAAGTCACATGGGTGGGATTCCTAGCTTTTGATGTGCTGGTCCTCCGGATTGATCCAGGCATCTGCTTATCTATTGATCAAAAGGGGCTCCTCACAGAGTCTCCTATGTTAACACACTAGGACCTGCAACAAAGGGGCTGGCAATTGCATACTTTTCTAATCACATTTTTTCCAGTTTTCGGGTTCCTATCAGGAGGGGTAATTTAGGTAGTTTATAAAAGAACATGACCAGCAACTTCCATTCCTTACATTTGTCTCTACCTCACTATCAGTAGGGGTAAGGTAATTTACAAGGCAATGTGGCCTGCCAGCTTCTGTTCCTTACATCTGTCCCTACCTCAAAGCCTGGAACTGAACCCTCTCCCAGAGATCACATTTTAGGCAAACAATAAACAGACCTATAAAGTGAACAGGAACATGCTCCTCAGAACAATCAACCATACGTCACCAAAAGGGCAGCATTTGCCCAAAAACCAAGCTCAGAAGGCAGGGAGGGGTAAGAAACTTGCGTGAATGGAAATGAGGATCTCAGGGAGGAAATGGTAAGACTGCTGTTCTGTCCAGGGAACTGCAACTAACGTCACAAAACAAAATGTGCATTAATTGTCCAATGAGAAACTAATTTGCTCTGTAAACTTTCCCTCAAACACAATACAATGTTTAAAAAAAGAGAGAAATATAAGCCCAGTTAACCTCATAGTCTCTAGGATGGATTGAAGTAAATTTCAGTAGAGGTTTATTCTTTCATTCAACCACATTTATCAGTGGCTGAGATGAGCTAGACACTATTCTGTGGTCTCACGCATAAAGCAGGCATCTCACTGCCGCCTTCCAGCTCTCATTCTAGGGGAAGGCAGACACTGCACAGATTAACAAATTCCATTACAGGTAGGAATGTGTGCTATAAAGGGAATTCAGTGGGAACTATGGTGGAGAATGAGGTGGATGTTGTGCTTCTTCAGGTAGAGTGGAGGATATGACCTTTGCTCTATGGACTGAAGACTGAAGCTCTGTGGACCTCAATCCTTGGTCAGCCCAGAGCAGGTCATCTGGGTGAGGCCCAGCCCTGGTCACCACAACAGTTCTCCTACCAGCTGAAGAAACTGGGGTTCAGGAAGTTTGAGTGACTTGGCCATGTGAGGAGATAATGAAAAAGGGAAGGAAGGACAAGAATCCAGAGCTTTCTCTTTTACAAATGGAAGAATGTCTTCCTATAGGGTAGAGAGCTCCTCAGAGTTTTCAAGGAAAGTTAGCACTAAAGACAGTTATGAAGCATGAATCACCTCAGGGCCATGTGCCAAGCTAGGGCTGGAGCCCTGCTGGCTGCAGCGAAAGGAGTAGCTGAGGTAATAGTGTCCCTCTGAGTTAATAGGGCCCCTTAGAATCCAGAATCCTTACAGGTAGTATTTCCAACTGCCAGCCATTCATGATTTTTGCCATAAGCTCCTTCCATCTATACTCTGTCCCTTTAAATCAAATCACTGAAAAAAGCCCCTAACATTTACAGAAATTATATCATTATCTTAGATGATTACCTTAGGTTGAAACCACCATCATTTACTATAAACACAGACCTTAACAATCAATGCAACAAAAAATACAAATGCAGACTTCCTGTAAGATGGAGGAATAGGCAGACAAGCAACACAGACCCTCTTCAACAAAAAAAGAAAAACCAATTGACAGAGATACAGAAGATAATCCTGGAGCCCTGAGCTTTGAACGGAACTACACAGAAGTGGATTAGGCACCAACTAGTGGAAAAACCTGAATGAAAACAGTGAGTACAGAGATGGTCAATGCTGCGGACTGTCAGCTACTCTGACAGGACCAACAGCCTGAATATTTCCAAGTGGTGCTGGGACCTAAGAATTGACCTAAAGATCAGCCCTGGTCACCAAGGGCTGCAGGGACGACTGCACTGGTGGCCAATGTCTAGGAAGGGAAACAGCAAGAAGGGAGACAACCTGAGCTGTTGACTTTCTTCTGTTTTGAGGGTGCAGCCATTTTGATTGTTTACATGCAGCAGCCATTTTGGATATTTAAAGAGACCAAGGGTGTAGCCATTTTGAATGTTTACAAGTGGCAACCATTTTGGATTTTAAAGTGACAGCATTCTCATTTGGATTCCAGGGAATAGGCGATGTTTGCCAAGGTCGGCAGGGACATACAAGAGGTTGACAACAGGAAAGGAGATAGGTGGTAAGTGTATAAGTGCTGTCAACTAGTGAATAGAGGATCACACCACAGTACCCTGCTTGCATAGATAACATACAGACAAAACAAAGAAAATGAAAATCGTGGGCAAGTCACTCCAACATACAATCACCAATTAAATATAAACACAGAAACATCACAATGCCTTGGAGACAACAGAGCATCACAGTCCACACAAAGAAACAAGATAAAGCAGGAGAAAAAAGGGACCAGGATACAGACCCAAAGGGCATCCCTGAGGAAGACACAGCATTGGAACTCCCTGATAAGGAATTCAAAAGAATTATATTTAGGTATCTTCAACAAATTGAGAGACAGATCAAGGAAAACGCAGAGAAAACCCTAGAACAATTTCAAAAGACAATACAAGAACAAAATGACAAAATAAATGAAAAGTTAGAAATGATACAAAATCTACACACAGAAATCCAGAAGATTAATACTAAATTTTCAGAAATAGATAAGACATTAAATGGGCAAAGGAGTAGAATTGAATCAATGGAAGACAGAATTGATGAGATTGAAGGCAAATACCTGAACACTTCTTTGGAAAGGGATCAGTCAGAAAAAAGATCAGGACAAAATGAAGAAAGCCTAAGGTTCATGTGGGATACTATCAAAAGGAATAATCTACATCTAATCAGAATTCCAGAACAGGAAGAGACAAATAAAACCACAGAGAAAATTGTCAAAGATTTGTTGGAAGAGAATTTTCCTGGTATGATGAAAGATGAGCATATATCCATTCAGGAAGTCCAATGAACCCCAAACAGGATAGACCCCAGAAGAAAATCACTAAGACATATCATCATCAAACTCACCAAAATCAAAGACAAAGAAAGAATCGTGAGAGCAGCACAGGAAAACGAAAAGTTACCTACAAGGGGCAACCAATAAGACTAAGCTTGGATTTCTCAGCAGAAACCACACAGTCAAGAAGACAATGGGATGCTATATATAATGTCCTGAGAGAGAAAAATTTCCAACCAAGAATTATATACCTAGCAAAATTGTCCTTTAAATATGAGGGTGAAATTAGGACATTTCCAGATAAGCAGAAATTAAGGGAATTTGTTAAAACCAGACAAAACTTACAAGAGATGTTAAAGGGAGCCCTTTGGACAGAGAAGCAGCAACAGCCAAGAACAACTGATCATTAACACACATGATGATATCACCCAGTAAACAACCTAGGTATGAAAGTATCCAAAGTAAATAAGCCTACAAGTTTGTAAACAGGGAACCAGAGACAACAACCGACAAATGAGGACAACTACAAACCAAAAAGAAGGAAAAACACTATGTTGTTACAGAACTTCTAGATGGTAGGGAAGTCAAGACAACTACCACATAGAATGGACTGTTCAAAACTTGGGAAGAAAACTATAAATCACAGGGTAACTTCAAAGAAAAATTATAAACCTTCACATCAAAATAAAAGAGGACCAGCACAAATATTTAGCAAATACTAAAACAATAGCAATGAAGGAAGTGATAACATGATTCACAAACAAAGTGAACTCAGCATAGAAAATTATATGGAACAAAGAAATCAACACCAGGAAAAGCACATAACAAAAACGACAGCAACAAATTCATATTTGCCAATAATTACACATCTGGCAAGGGACTTATCTCTAAGATTTGTAGAAAGCTCCAACGCCTCAACAGCAAAGGGATTAACAATCCAATTGAAAAATGGGCAAAAGATATGAATAGACACTTCATCAAGGAGGATATTCAGGTGGCCAGATAATACATGAAGAGATGCCCATGCCCACAATCATTGGCCGTCAGAGAGGTGCAAATCAAAACAACAATGAGATACTGTCTCACCCCAGCACTGATGGCAAGGTTCAACGAGACAGAAAATAACAAATGCTGGCGTGGATGTGGAGAGATTGGGATACTCATACAATGCTAGTGGGACTGTGAAGTGATACAACCACTGGAAAGCAATATGGCGATTCCTTAGAAAGCTGGAATTGGAGATACTATTTGAGCCAGCAATCCCATTACTAGGTATATGTCCTAGAGAGGTGAGAGCCAGGATAGGAACAGATATATGCATACTCATGTTCATTGCAGCATTATTTACAATAGCAAAAAGATGGAAACAACCTACATACCCATCAGCGGAAGAGTGGATGACGAAACTATGGTACATACACATAATGGGATGCTATGGAGCACTAAAGAATAATGTAGAGTCTGCAAAACACTGCATAATATGAATGAACTTGGAGGACATTATGCTTAGTGAAATAAGTCAATCACAGAAGGACAAAGATAGTATTAGTTCATTGTTGTGGAGAATTAAGGAAAGGTTTATATGTGGAGGGAAACTTTCTTTGTTGGTTGCCAGGGGTGGGAGGGGAGGGAAGGGAACACTGCAAAAAAAAAAAAAAAAAAGCATTGACCCAAGTCAAAAAAACAAAACAAAAAAATGCATATATAAATATACCAAAAAACAATGTTATGCTGTTATGAATGTGCCCCATGCCTGAAGACTGTTCTGTTTCTTGTTAAAAGACAAAATTTTAGAGACTTTGATGATCAGATGGTCCAAAAGAGGACTGAATTAAAAGCAATTCAATGTTAATTAATGCCAAATCCAAAAGCTTCCTAAAATCTAAAATCATCTCCTAGGCTGTGGGGAGGTAGAGTGAGAGGTAGGAAAGGGGAGGGTGGCCTCTTCACTCTGAAGGGATCCGGGTCCTGTGGAGGTCATCTAGGCCCAAGTATCATTTATCTGGGAGGAGTTTGTCAGGCTCAAGGGGGAAGTGGGAGGCACTCAGCTCAAAGGCAGCAGAGAATGGAAGCTTCCTTCCTTGTTCCTATTGTAGAATTGGACTGAGCTTCCCTTAGTCCAGTCATCTTATGCTTCTGAGCTTGTTTCCTCATCTATAAAATCCTCATAGTAGTCCCTGCCTCATAGGATGTTGTGTCTGGCATAGAGTAAGCTAGTAATAAATAGTAATGATGATGATGATGATGAAGAAGAAGATGATGATAATATTCTACTACTTCTAACTTAAATATGAGAGGCCTGCTCTTTTCCCACTATCCAGGCTGGTCCTTTTATCCCTGGTCCCCTATCAACTGTAAGGTTTCCTCCCTTGAGGCTGGGGCCTGCACTTGTTTTGGCTACAGGACGCCAAGGGTTAAACATGCCCAGCAGGAAACAGAAAAGTAAGGGCACCTGGTGGAGGAGAAGGAGCCCTGGATCAGGGGCTGGGAGTCTAGTTTCCAGGAGAGCTCTTTGAGCTTGGACAAATCCCTTCCCCTCTAGAATTTCTTTCTCCCCTTCTAAATAATGGTAGGGAACTGAATTTCAGGGATTCTAAAATCTTTCTCCTTCAAATAGGCTATCCTAGGGATGGACAAGGACTTGGGTCCTTCGAGGCATCACAACCTGATTCCCAGATGTCCCCCCAGAGCCAAAGGGACCAAGATGTCTCCCTGCAGCGCCATCTGCCTGCGGGGCCGCTGAAGAGGGTTAGGGCTCCCTCTGGTGGGACCGGAGAGAAAGACTCCCAGAGTTGTGCTGAGCGATGTTTCTGAACTGCCTGCTGGAGCAGCAAAGCCAGAAAAGCCCATAGAGGTCTAGTCCACTCCTCTCATTTTCTGTGTGGGGAGTAGGGGGAAACAGAGGGTTAGAGATGAGGAAGATACTTCTCCAATTAAGGTTTCCATGTAAAAAACAAGACAGTTTTTAGTGTAGTAGGTATGTCCCATGCACTATTTAGAACATGTGATCGTTGTTGTTATGTGCTGTCCAGTCGGACCCGACTCATAGCCACCCCTCCTTGGGTTTCCAAGGCAGTATCACTACGGAAGTAGATTGCCCATCTTCCTTCTGAGGAGTGGCTGGTGGGTTTGAACCACCAGCCTTCCGGTTAACAGTCAAGTGCCTTAGGCACTAAGCTACCAGAGCTCCTATTTAAAAAATATTTGTACTTAAAAAAAAAAAAAAAAAAAAATTACTTGAGTGTAGAAAATGCCCCTTGACATCATCCTGGGAGAGAGCAGGTGAAAGGGACTCTGGGTCATGATGATCATCGGAGGGGGAGAGGAAATGGGCCTCCATTACAGATGGAAGAAGGGACGTGGTGCTCTCCCCAGCCATCAAAACTACATGGGACGTTTTATAAAATATAGATTCCTGATGTTTTGGCTCAGTTTGATTTACTACATTAGGGAGAGGCCTGGGCATTTGCATTTCTAAATATTACCCAGTCGATTCAGATTCAAAACAAAGATTGCAACTTCTTGGGTTAACTCACTCAGGTGTTAATGGAAAGGTTGGAGGTTCGAGTCCACCCAGAGGCTCTTTGGAAGAAAGGCCTGGAGATCTACTTCCAAAAAATGAGCCACTGAAAACCTTATGGAGCACAGCTCTACTCTGACACATGTGAAGTCACCTTGAGGAGAAATAGACTTGATGGCAATTGGTTTGGGTTAACTCCAAGGAAAAACAGGAAACTGGATGGGGCAAATTTGAACAGGTATATACCAGTAATTCTCAATTTTCACTGTGCATAAGAATCACTGATGAGGGTATGGGAGAAGAAGGGAGGATGGATTATTAAAAATTCAGATTCCCAACTTTAATGCCAGGGATTCTGATTTAGTATAGGACCACGGTGGGGTCCTGAAATCTGCATTTTTGACAAGCTCTCAGGGCTTCACCTGTATTTGTGATGCTTTTTATTTTTCACTGGAGCTCTGGTGGCAGAGTGGGTAAGGCATTTGGCTGCTAACAAGAAGGTCAGTGGTTCAAATCCACCAGCTGTTCCATGGGAGGAAGATGAAACAAAAATAAAACAAGTAAATAAATAACAAAAAGATGAAAGCAAATGTAGTAAGGTTCTTAAAAGGAGATAATGAATACATGAATATCCATTATATCTATGGCTACATTTCAACTATTTCATTAAAAATATTTGTACCACTTATATGCATTTCAAGGGATTATAATGCAGGTGGTCTGAAGATCATGCCTTTGGGAACATTGGCTTAGGAGAAGGGAGTGACTTTCCACTTTCAAATACACACCAGGGGCCTCCCATATCTAAGAACTAGAGGAACAGGGGAAGGTTCCTGGGAGAAGAGGGGCAGGACCTGGTCTGAATAAAATTCTGAGAAGTAGAGAGAGAGACTCCTTAGTTGGGAAGCAATCTGAACAAATGGGAAAGTAAATCCCAGTGCTCTGGGCTTGTGTTTTGTTCATAACTATTGTCAAAAAAGTTGCCCTAGAGTTGGTTTCAATCCGTAGTGACCCCATGAGTTTTGGGTATAATCTTAATGTAGGAGTTCCTGGGTGGTTCAGATGGTTCAGAGCTTTACTACTAGCTGAAAGTTTATGGTTCAAGCGCAGCCAGTGGAGCCTCAGAAGATAGGCCTGGAGATCTGGACCACGGGGATCAGTATGGAGCAGTTCAACTGTATGCATGAGGGGTCACCATAATCAGAATCAACTTTACAGTAATGACAATCTTTTTCTTTTTTTAAATTGTGATTTGGGTGAAGGTTTACAGAGCAAATTCATTTTCCATACAGCATTTCACATACACTTTGTCTTATGACATTGACTTCAATTTACCACAATGTAACAGCTTTCTTCCTACTTCCTTCCCATAGTTCCCTCTTCCCTGTGTCTTTCCCTCCCATCTACTCCTGCCCACCGAGCTGTCTCCCTGTGCATACACAGCCCTTCTATTCTCCCATGATTGATCTCTCTAAGGAGTGTATCTACCTAATGTAAATGTTCAGCTCATATGTTTGTTTTTTGTTTAGCTGGAAGCCACAGGTGTGGGTTCAATTTCAGACTTGAAGGGCAGCTAGGCACCATAGTCTCAGAGGTTCCACCAGTTTTATCAGACAAGCAAACCTGGTCCCTTTTTTTAAAATGAATTTTTAGTTTTGTTCCACATTGTTCTTCTACTCTCTATCTAGGATGTCCTACATAGATCCCCCTCCAAGTGGTTGACAGTAGTAGCTGGGCACCATCTAGTTCTTCTGGTTTCATAGTCATATAGGCTGAGGATCACATGGTGTACCAGTCCCTTGGACTAATTGTTTCCATGCATATTTGGTTTCCTTCATTCTTTTTTTGCTTTGAACAAGGAGAGACCCATTGTTGCATCTAGATGGCCACTTGCAAGCTTTAAAGATCCAGTCACTACTCGCCAAAGAACAACAACAATCTTAATGGAAGCAGATTGTCAGGCCTTTTCTTTCATGACTCATACAGCCAAACTTTAGGTTAGTAGTTAAACAGTGCGAGCTCCTCTAATGAGACCAGAAGAACTAGATGATGCCTGGCTACCACACTGTCTACCACTTGGAAAGGGATCAGTGTAGGAGATCCTGGATAGAGTGGGAGAACAATATGGAACAAAACTCAGAATCATAAAAAAGACCAGGTCTATTGGTCTGATAGAGCCTAGTTAGACTCTCAAGACTATGGCCCCTAGTTACCCTTCAGGTCTGGAATAGAACGCATTCCTGTTCTATTGTTTGGCTTCCAGCCAAACAATAGACAGGCATATAGGGTGATCATTTATATCAGGTAGATATACTCAGTAGAATGATGAATCATGGGAGAACAGAAGGGCAGTATTTGCACAGGGAGATAGCTTAGGGGGGCAGAAATGCATAGGAAAGAAGGACACAGGGAAGAGGTAACTACAGGGAAGAAGTGGGAAGAGAGCTGTTACATTGTGGGGAATTGCAGTCAATGTCATGAAACAAAATGTGTATGAACTGCTATATCAACAATGAATCTGCTCTGTAAACTTTCACCTAAATCACAATAAAAAAAAGATAGAAGTAGGAAAAAAAGAAAAAAAACTGTTCCACCCAAGGACGTTGTTCATAGCAGATGCCCAATAAATGACCTCTCTAGCCCTAGCTCCCATCACTACCCACTCAGTCACTACACTCTAGTTACAACAGCCTCCTTTTAGTTCCTTAAGCACGAAAGAATTCCCAACCTTAGGCTTTTGCATTTGCTGTCTTCTTTCTTTGGAAGTACACTTTTTCCCAAATTTTCATTTAGTGACTGACTTTTTGTCACCACCAAGTCTCAGTTCAAATGTTACCTCCTCAGAGAGGCCTTTGCTTTCTATGCCTCTGTATAGTAGAGAATTTAACTTTACCAAAGAATGTGGTCTTTGTTGAGAGATAACCTCTAAAACTTTATGATTGAAGTGTCCTTGATGAGACTTCCAGACCACACCTGCAGTTTATGCTAATGAGGTGCCTCTTGGGTGAGGGCTGGTCAGACCAGATAGACATATCAGGTGATAGCAACTGAACCTCAGGTGACAGGGACTGGAGACTGAACCAATCAATCATGCCTACATAATAAGGCCCCAATAGAAACTCTGGACACAGAAGCTCCATGAACTTACTGGTTGGTAATAGGTATCAGTGCATGTGAGAGGGTAGCCCATACAATCCTCCCAGACCTCACCTTATGTGTCTCTTCTTGTATCATTTTTGCTACCAAAACCAAAAACCAAACTCACTGCCTTCAAGTCGAATCCGACTCATAGCGACCCTTCATTGGCTTTCTGAGGCAGTATCACAACGGAAGTAGATAGAATGAAATTGTAATTCTAATTATCTTGCTTTCCTGAGTTCTATGAGTCATTCTAGAAAATTGTTGAATCTGAGGGAATAGTGGAGCTTGCAGATCAGAAGTGAAGTGAGACCTGAGAACACCCCAAGGTTATGGCTGGCATCCTGAGGTAAGACAGGGAACACTGAATTTGTAGCCAGCAGGTCAGAAGTGAAGGGCACCTTGGGAAACTTCAAACTTGTGGCTTGCGTCTGAAGCCTTGGGCAGATTTGACATTCTATAGGACTGGGCTCTTTAACTTGTAAGATCTCATCTAGCTCTGGGTGGTTGGAAGTCAGGGGAACTACTGCATGTGCAGTTAAGAATAGAATTAAGAGATTTCATTTAGGTCTGAATTCCTTCAATTTCGTTGATACCAGAGGAATGGAAGAGATAAAATGCATTGACATGATCGATCATTACACTGTTACTGCCTATTTCTCTCCTTCATATCAGCGATCAGAATCTGTAGTTATTTATCTTATAGTTTGATCCCCCTGACCCCTCCCAATCAAATAAACAAAAAATCTTGAGCAAGTAAGCTCCATGAGATCAGGAATCTGGTCTCCATTCCTCACTGTTGTGCTCCCAGCCAAGAGTATATTTCTTGGAACATAGTCAATCTCCCAGTTAGTATTTGTTAAGAGAAAAAATGAGTGAATTAATGAGAGGTAGGGCAAGGCCAAAGTAGGGAAAGCCCTGGAGCCTAAGAGAAGGGCAGATGGACACTGGAAGGGCTTCAGAAGAATCCTGCTAGGGACAGGAGGATGGGCTTTAGAGTTCCGGTTCTGAGAACATGTGAATTTCTCAGCATTTTTTTTTCACCCCTTTAGATAGTAGTTCCAAACTTATGAGACCCAATACCTCCATTTTATAGTAAACATATAACTACATATATAATTGAGCAAGCCTGCTACAAAAGACCTCTTTAAAGTTTTGAAGAGCAAAGATGTCACTTTGAAGATTAAGGTGCGCCTGACCCAAGCCATGGTGCTTTTAATCTCCTCATATGCATGTGAAATCTGGACAATGAACAAGGAAGACCGAAGAAGAGTTGATGCTTTTAAATTATGGTGAAGAATACAAAAAATACCACGGACTACCAGAAGAATGAACAAATCTATCCTGGAAGAAGTGCAGCTTGAATACTCCTTGGAAGTGAGAATGGCCAGACTTCATCTGACCTACTTTGGTAAGTTGTCAGAGGGATTATTCCTTGGAGAAGGATATCATGCTTGGTAAAGTGGAGGGTTAGCGAAAAAGTGGAAGACCCTCAATGAGATGGATTGACATAGTGGCTGCAATGATGGGCTCAAGTACAACAAGGATTGTGAGGATGGTTCAGGACCAGGCAGTGTTTTGTTCTGTTGTCCATAGGGTCACTGTGAGTTGGAGCTGACTCAATGATACCTAACAACAACAACAATAGCAACAACAACAACAACGAACTAAATGAATCTCAAGTCATAGGTTTATTGTAATCCCTGATTCATGATACACTGTCATACTGGTCTCTGCATGACTCTCTTTTACTTTTATATGTCTGCCATATCTATCTATCTGTCAATAATGTAATGAATACCATGAGCCTACCTCTCAACCTGAGAACCAGAACTTTGAAATACTGGTAATACCTTGTGTTAGGAACCTGTGTGCTCCTTTCTTCTCCTGTCCCTCTGCCTCCCCTACAAGAATGAACCTCTCCTGAATTTTGTGTTTCTCTTTCTCTTGTGTTTAAAAATAAATAGTACAGCAACACACACACACCCCTAAACAATGTGTGTTTAGTGTTAGATAATTTTTAAATGTGTAAGAAATGGACAACTTTTTATATCTATAAAATGGTTATAAGTAACGTCCTGAGACTTGCCCTTTTTACTCAAAATCACATGATGAGTTCAGGCTTATTCCGTATTGCTATTATCAGCTGCAATTCATTCATGTTCACTGTTTTATAATATTGTTGTTCTGTGTTTCTACCACAAGTTTATCCCTTCTCCTATTCATGAGCATTTCAGTTGTTTACAGTTTTCTTCTGTCACAAATATGCTGCTATGAAAAGTCTTGTGCACGTCTCCTGATGTACATGGCAGGAGTTTCTCTCAGGTCTAGATGCCTGGGTAGATATAACTTAAGAGTGGAATTATTGGGTTGTAGGATTATCAGTTAGGATCCAAACAGGAAAAACAAAAACCTCCCTATGGATGTCAAAACAAATTAAAAACATATTTTTGTCACAACATAGGTTCCTTATTATTAACAACCTGTGATACGTAGATGACACAACCTTGCTTGCTGAAAGTGAAGATGATTTGAAGCACTTAGTGATGAATATTAAAGACTGCAGTCTTCAGTATGGATTACAACTCAATATAAAGAAAACAAAAATCATCACAACTGGACCAATGAACAACATCATGATAAATGGAGAAAGATTGAACATGTTAGGGATTTCATTTTACTTGGATCCAAAATCAACACCCACAGAAACATAGTCAAGAAATCAGACAGTGTATTGCACTGGGCAAATCTGCTGCAAAGGACCTCTTTAAAGTGTCAAAGAGCAAAGATGTCACTTTGAACACTAAGGTGTGCCTAACCCAAGCCATAGCATTTTCAATCACCTCATATGCATGTGAAAGCTGGACAATGAATAAGGAAGACCAAAGAAGAGTTGATGACTTTGGATTGTCATGTTGGCAAAGAATACTAAAAATACCATGCACTGCCAAAAGAATGAACAAATACGTCCTTGAAGAAGTGCAGCCAGTATGCTCCCTGGAAGTGAAAATGGGCAGAATTTTTCTTATTTACTTTGGTCACATTGTCAGAAGGGACCATTCCCTGGAGAAGAATATCATGCTTGGAAAAGTAGAGGGTGAGCAAAAAAGGGGAATTCTTCAACAAGATGGATTGACACAGTGGCTGCAGCAATGGGCTCAAGTATAGCAAGGATTGTGAAGATGGTGCACTACCAGGCAGTGTTTCATATAGGGTTGCTATGAGTTAGAGTTGACTCAATAGCACCTAACAACAACAACAACAACAACATTATTGTGCTACAAAAACTTTAAAAACATATAAGATAGCAATAATATTATCTATTTAAACAGCCGTTATTAATGAAATTAAACAAAATCTCTTTATTTGTTGTATCTCTGCTAACTTAGTAATATTTAGTTTTCCATATTTGGAGGTATTTCCAATATTTGCAGATGGATATGTTATGAATGCAGACAGATACAAGTGGGTTAAATTTGTGGCCTATGCATCACAAGTGTCACTGGTGATCTGGTTTTATGAGATGGCAAACAATGTTTGTAACTCAACTCACTGCAATCAAGTTGATTCTGATTCATAGCAGCCTGTGTTGAGTTTCCAAGGCTGTAAATCTTTATGGAAGCAGACTGTCTCATCTTTCTTCCACGAAGTAGCTGGTGGGTTCGAACCACCAACCTTTTGGTTAGCAACCAAACACCTTAACCAACATACCACCAGAACTCCTTTAATTTTTGTAAAGTTCTGGACAAAACTAAGTTTAAGCATTTGCTCAATGTATAGGATCATTACAACTCAGTAACCAACATACCACTTAAAGCCGTGCAAACAAGTACTTAGTAAAAGTATGTAAAGGGCAGTTAGATGCTAGGATCAGGTAGTTATAGACTCACTTTCTTCATTTTCTTCATTCAAAAATTATGCAGGATGTGAGACAGTTATCATTCATTGCAGGACTTCTAGCATCTCCAGGTCCTGCTGTCTAAATGCCAGTAAAGCCCCCACAGCCCAAAAGGCCTCCACATGCTTCCAACAGGCTCTCTCAGGGACGGTACTAAAAAACCAAACTCACTGCAGTCGAGTCTATTTGACTCATAGCCACTCTTCCTTGGGTTTCCAAGGTATCTCTATGGAAGCAGATTGCCTAACCTTCCTTCTAAGGAATGGCTGGCGGTTTGAACTGCCAGCCTTCTGGTTAGCAGTCAAATTCCATCAGCATGTTAGAAGTTTATGGAGCACTACCTGCAGAGGCCAGCAGGGAGAAGTCTGACCCAAGGAATGGGCCTGGTTGGCGTTATGCTCCCCAAACCTAGGAGGAGCCTGGCCCGACTATACATTTTATTTTTCTTCTTTTCAAAAACTCAGCTTTATTTATTTACATACAATAAAATGGACCATTTTAAGTGTACAATTCAATGAGTTCTGACAAATGTGTACAGTTATATAACCACCACCACAGTCACGATATAGAACATTCTCATCATGCCCCTTTACTGGGGCCTGACCATTCTTGAGAGTGGCCTGTCAGTTTTGAGGATGTTAAAGAGCATAGGCACCAATGCCTCATCCTCTAACATCCAACAGATGGGGAAACTGAGTTTCAGAAAGAAGTCATTTGTGATTTGCTCAATATCATATGCTTAGTGGCACAGCCTGAAAAAGAACCCAAGAAGCTGAAGCTCATAGTTGTCTTGGTTCTCTAGTGCTGCTATGACGGGAATACCACAAGTGAGTGGATGACTTAACAAACAAGAAGTTATTTTTGTACAGTTTAGGAGGCTAGACAACCATTCAGAGTGCTAGCTCTAGGGGCCGGATAAAGGCCCTTCAACCTTGAGCGTCAGCTCTGCCTCTTGTTCCAGGCCCACTGGAGTTAGAGCCTTCTTCTGACTCATGCAGCAACTGGCTGCTGAGGCTGACAAACCTAAGATCGACAGGTAGAATGGCACAATACTAAAATCAGCATGTAACGTCACAGGCCCCTGGTTTAAGTCCAGGAACTGAAGACAAAGGCTTGGCAAAGTGCGGGATCCAAAATATGCCAAGAAGCTAGACTCCTTCCTCAAAGCTTCTCCATATACACTGAAGCAGGCCACACCATGGAGGCTGTGATAGTTGGAGCTGTGTGTCAACTTGGCTGGACCCCAGTTCTGTGTGGTTGTTCCCATGATGGGAACGGATGACTGTGTTCTGAGTGGCCAATCTGTTCAAGGGGAGTTTCCCTAGGAGTGTGGCCTGTTTCCAGGATACCCTGGGACATCCTGGGAAGAGAGACATTCTTCTGTGGATCAGGATTCTGTGTGCTGCCTACAACTGTCCATGAGTGAGCAGTCCACCGTTCAGCCTGGAGATCTTGGATTCGTCATTTGTTGGAGTCAACAGCCGGTGTACTGCCTGCCAGCCTTGAGCTTCTTGGCCCCTGTGGGGAGAAGCCTCCAGCCTGACGTTTGCTCCAGGGACTTTGGACTTGCCGGCTTCTATACGTTTGTGAGCCATTTTCCTAAGATAAATTTTTCTCTCTCTTTATATATATATAAGCTTTGCTGGGTTTTGTTTTCCTAGAGAATCCACTCTAACACAGAGGTGATTACAATCTCATCATGGGGAATAACTCCATGCAGCTGCCAAACTACTCAAAACCATGACCCAGTCAAGTTCACACACAACCTTAACTACCACATACGTCTTTCTAGCAAATGTAATATAATATATATGATGTAGTTTTGATCTATGTCTATATACTTTTTGTTACACAAACAAGATTATACTATAAATTTTATTATGTGTTTTATTTTTAATTAAAAGTATCACTCATACTCTTTCTATAACAATACATATATTTGCCTTGGTCTTTCTAGTGGCTGCATAAAAAATAAAGCAAACAGCCAGCAGCCATCTAGTCAACTCCAACTCATGGGGACTCCATGTGTAACAGAGTACACCTGTGCTCTGTAGGGTTTTCAATGGCTGATTTTTTGGAAGTAGAGCATCAAGTCTTTGTTCTGAGAGACCTCAGGGTGGACCCAAGCCTCAGCTTTCAGTTAGCAGCTGACTGTTTGCACCACTGCAGATGTTTCATAACACAACTGTGCCACAGTTTAATGCTACACCTGCTGATATACATACCCTATGCCGTCTCTTGACTTTTCTTGTACTGACAAAACATACTGTGGAGAACCACCTTGCATGTTCATCTCTGAGCACATGTGTAAGGATTTCTACAGGATGTACTCCTAGAAGTGGATTTGCTGGGCCAGAGTACAAGTGTGTTTAAAATGTTGACAGATGTTGCCAAAATGTTCTCCAAATGAATAAATTTCAACTTCTTTCTCTGGCATATGAGAAGGCCACCGTACCCTTGGACAGCATTAGAGATTACTCATCTTTGGGGCCTTGGTCTTTTCATCTAGGAAACTGAGAAGGTTGAACTGGGTTATACACATGGTCCCTTGTAGCCCTAGGTATGTGACATTTTCCTCCAAGATGTTCAGCTTGAGGAGTGGGAGTGGACCTGAAACTTAAGTAGCAGATGTCTCTCCTTCCTCCTCTCTGTCTCTGCTTCCCCTCCAGTCCCCTGAGAGTGGACAAAGCACGAGACTGCCCATTAGGAGATCCAGCTCCACTGGCGGCCCTATCTAACCTGCTTTCTCCTTCCCCTGCCTGCCTGTCCATTTCTCCACCTGGTTTAGCAACCCCTGTCTTCCCTCCCAGGGCTCCCAAGTGGGTCTCTTGAGATAACATCTACTAAAGCCCTTTGCCAAAAGCATGCCTTTTTCTGCCCCTGGAAGGAATTATTTTCACTTGTTCTGAAGAAGAGTCTCTGCATGTACTTGTTATTCCTGCCAAGAAACCTGAGAGGCACCACATTCCTCAGCCTGGATCCCAGAATCACTTAATCTGCAGGCTGCTCCCTTCCAAGGGGCATTGAGATGATGGAGTTACAAGCTGCTTAAAGGCTTAGAGAGTGTCAGCTTGAAGGGAGGAGAGGGTGAGGGAGCAGTCTGCCGCCACTTGGCTCAGCCTCCCAGATGAAAGGAACTCCGAGAAGGGAGTGTTTATGGGGATCAGTGCAGACACCCTGGAGGGGCCGTGTTGCCCTCAGGCTCCTCGAAGTTGACAGGAGATTGACATCACCAAAGCCCCTTAGGAAGGCTTCCACCATTTAGCTCTGGGATTCTCAGAGCCTGAAGGTGCATGGAGGCAGGAGGCAGTGGAGGCAATGAGGCTGCTTCACTTTGAACAACTCCAGGGGCTCCATTAACCAAAAAAAAAAGCAAAGTCACTGCCATCCAGTCAGACCCGACTCATAGCAACCCCTCCTTGGGTTTCTGAGGCAGTATTACTATGAAGTAGATTGCCCAACCTTCCTTCCAAGGAGTGGCTGGTGGATTTGAACCACTAGCTTCTGGTTAGCAGTCAAATGCCTTAGGCACTATGCCACCAGAGCTCCCAGGGGCCTCCATTATTGACTATGAAGTAGTGCTGAGGACAACTATACAGCAGCTACACGAGCTTTAAAAAATGGATAAAGACTCCAATGACTTCTCTTCACACTTAAAATAAAATCCATAAGGTTCTGCATAACCAAGCCCCATTTTCCTCTCCAACCTCATGTTGTATCATTTCTTTGGCTCACTATGTTTCAAATGGGAGCTCTGGTGGTGCAGTGACTAAGGCATTTGACTCTTAACCAGAGGGCTGGTGGTTCAAATCCACCAGCCACTCCTTGGAAGGAAGACTAGGCAATCTTCTTCCATAGAGATACCACCTCAGAAATCCAAGGAAGGGTTGCTATGAGTCGGATCCGACTGGACAGCAGTGAGTTTTTTTTTTTTTTTTAATGTTTCAAATACATTGACCTTCTTTCTCATCCCCAAACATGTCCAGTGGCTTAACTGGTTCCTCCCTCAGGGCCTTTGCACATGTTGCCTCCAGACCTTCCCACAGCTGGTTGCTTCTTATTGAACTCTCATCTCAAAAGTCACCTCCAGAGAGAGGCCATAAAGGAGCTCTGGTGGTGCAGTGGTTAAAGCATTTGGCTGCTAACCAAAAGATCAGTGGTTTGAGCCCACCAGCCCCTTCATGGAGAAAGATGTGGCAATGTGCTTCCATAAAGATTTACAGGCTGGAAAATCCTATGCAGCAATTTTACTCTGTGCTTTAGGATCTCTATGAGTGAGAATCTACTTGACAGCAGTGGGTTTGGTTTTGGTTTGGAGAGAGGCCATCTTTATTCAGGCTCTAGTACTCTAATACTGGTTTCCTAGCAAGCTCCATGATTCTGAGTAAGTCACTGTCCACAAGGTTCCTCTGTAAAATGGGCGTGATAACCTTCATCCTGCCTTCCTCACTGGACTCTTTCTATTTACTCCCCACCTTGCATTCTAAGTTCCAGCCACACGGAGCCATGTTCTCTTTGAATATGTCGTTCCCTTTTCCTCAATAGTATTTCCAAACCACTTGTTTCATTCATGGTTGTATCCTATAATAGAAGAAGAGACCCCAGACTCAAACAGGTTCAATAGAGACACTTTTATTAACCCTTGGACAGGACAAAGACAAAACAAAGACAATCATCCAGGAGGCAGGAAACCATCACATATACACAGTACAGAAAGCTGAATGGAGTCCACTCAGTCATGACCGTGGGGCTAATTATATATAATTGGAAAAAAAAGAGAGTTATCACAAAATCATGATTGGTGGCAGATCAATTCATCACCATAACAGACAGGACTACAAAAGTGGGGAAAATGCTACATAATTGAAGATAGAAAAGGATTAAAGGATTGGTTCTGGGCCTTGACTACCTGGCTAGGTGGTGGTCTGAATAGGCTGTGACTCATGACCATGTAGCCTGAGTCTTAGCCACAAGGTGGCTACCAAACAAAACCAAGACCCCAACCTTAATTTAAATTAGAAAAAGACACACTTAGGCAAGTTCCCTAGTTCTTTGTGTGAGTAGAATCTATGGGAGCTGTGATGGCATGGTGCCTGAGGCATTTGACCAGGAGTCTGGCAGTTCAAACCCACCAGCCACTCCTAGGAAGGAAGATTGGGCAATCTACTTCCCTAGAGATACTGCCTTTGTCACTATGAGTCGGGGAATGACTTGATGACAGTGAGTTTGGTTGGTTTTGGTTTTAATCTACTTTCAACCATACTCTTCCTGAAGGCAAACTGCTCCTCCCTAGGTTTTGTCCAGGAACTTGTCTATGTGTAGTTACAATGCTGGTTTAAGGGTCAGAAGGAACCCAAATTGTACCTGAAACTTATGTCAAGCCTCAAAATGGAGTTAGAGCTCCCACTGCAGACCACAGGCTTCCACAAACTCAAGTGCTTTAGAATTTAAGCTCCAATGCAACCCACAGAGTCAGTATAATGCCTGGCATCTCACAGATGCTACAATTTATCTGTTGAACAAACAAACATTGAATTGAATGAGGGCAGTGACAGCACCTCACAAAACATAAAGTTCTATTCCTTAGTGAAAGGAGCTCTGGTGGTGCAGCGCCTAAGGCATTTGACTGCTAACCAGAAGGTTGGTGGTTCAAACCCAACAGGCACTCTGTGGAATGAAGACTGGGCAATCTACTTCCATAAAGACGTACAGCCTTGGAAAGCCAATGGGGGTTGCTGTGAGTCAGAATTGACTCGATGGCAGTGGGGTGTTTTATTTTTGTTGTTGTTTTTTCTTCAGTTTATTCTTTAGTGAAAGCTACCTTGTATGGCAGAGAAGGAAAGTGTCAGACTCATAGGGATCCTTAGTGTCTCCTAGTTCCTTGGGTAGTTTTTAAAAAGCAGAGGATTTTCTTGTCTCAGCTGTGTCATTTTCTCTCTCCCTGCCTCCTGAGGCTTATAAATGGAAGGGACTTTGGTAATAATAAGGAGCTCTGGTGGTATAGTGGTTAAGGCATTTGACTGTTAACCAAAAGGTCCGTGGTTCAAACCCACCACCTACTCTGTGGAAGAAAGATGGGGTGGTCTGCTTCTGTAAAGATTTACAGACTTGGAAACCCAATGGAGGTCATTATGAGTTGGAATCAACTCCATGGCAGTGAGTTTGGTTTTTTTTGGGCTTGGTAACTGTGCAGTCCAATTTCTTTACTATAGTAAATATAGTACAGGTGGGAAAACAGGAAGGTTACTCACAAATCAGTAACTGAGTTGGGACTAAGAATGCATTTCTCCTAGACCATTGCACCACACTGTCTGTTGAATAGGAAAAGAACAGAGGGGACAACACACTTCATGGACATCCTGATCTGTCCTTAGAAACCTGCCACAGAGCCTGAAGTTTCCAACCATTATTCCTTCATCAGAGTGAGGGTTTTGTGTCTCTAGAAGACTCCTATTAAAACAGAGAGACTTTATCAAATTCTCATAACTTGGAAGAGATTTGTTTCTCAGATAAGGCAACCTGAAAAACAGAGAATGGGACCCTGGGGGAGGAGGAAATCCCAAAGAGGGGAGAGATGGTGCTTGTTATAAGGGGGGGGGGGCATTGGAGGGTCTAGGCTTGGGGGCGACAGAGTAGAAGAGAGGTGTGGCACCCAGTCAAACTCTGCCAATCTCATTTTGCCTCAGGCTGTCCTCAAACCTGAACCACAGAGAACTGTTCAAGTGCCAAAAAGCAAACACAACCAGCAAACAAAGAACTGCTTGTGCCCTGGATAACCAGTCCCACCGGTGGTTTGGGTGTATTGGAAAGCAACTCTTGGGGTTGGGAACAGATGGCATTTAGAAAGCTGAGGGGAGAGAGTACCATCCCTTAAAGCCCCATACCACCCTGCCCACCACCCCTGTGGTGAGAACAGTCTGCAACAGATGCACCTTCCAGGGGCCTGGACCACACAATCCAAGCCCCTGTTCATTCATTCTATCCTCCTTGGAGGGTGGGGTGCGAGGACAAGAGGATCTGACTATAATGCTTAGACAGCTGGAGCAGGCAGAAAACAAGCAAGTTCAGCAAGACCCAGATACCAAAAACCAAACCCTTGCAGTCGAGTTGATTCTGACTGTTAGCAACCCTATAGGACAGAGCAGAAGTGCTCTATAAGTTTTCTAAATCTGTGATCTTTACAAAGGGAGCCTTGGTGGTGCAGTGGTCAAGCATGCCACTGCTAAGCAAAGAAGTTGACAGTTTGACCCCACCAGCCACTTGGTGGGAGAAATAAATGGCAGTCTGCTTCTATCAAGATTTACAGCCTTGGAAACTGTCTGAGACAATTTCATTCAGTTCTTTAAAGTCACTATGAGTCAGAATCAACTTTGTGGCAACAAGTTTGGGTTGGGGTTATTTTTGGAATCTTTGAGCAGCTGGTGGGTTCAAGCTGTCGACTTTTCAGTTAGCAGCTGAGCACTTAATCACTGCATCACCAGAGTCCCTTACAAGCCTGAAAGACCCAAACCAAACCCACTGCCACTGAGTCGATTCTGACTCATAGTGACCCTATAGGACAGAGTAGAACTGTCCCATAGGGTTTCCAATGCTGTAAATCTTTACAAAAGCAGACCGTTCTCATCTTTCTTCCATGGCACATTTGGTGGGTTTGAATTGCTGACATTTTGGTTAGCAGTCGAATGCTTTACTGTCCATACCTGCGGTCACTAGCCAGAGACATCCACAAGAAACTCAATGGAACGAATAATGCCATTGGTAGTATTGGACAACAGTGCCCCCAGTCTTGTCAGCCAGATTTGTTGCTTTTATCTTCTGCTCCTTCAGGGAGGGAGGTAAAGCCAGGAACTGCCTCTATAATGCAGTCTGAAGACTTCTGAAAAGACCTCCTACATGTATCTGATTTTTGCTTCCTCTCCCCCTATTCAAAGCCCATCTATCTTTAAAACTCAGATAAATTCCTTTCTAGCCCATGGCAACCATCTCTCCTCTGAGCTCCAAAGGCTGTTTTACACACCTGGCACTTTGCATAGGTAGTCTTGTGCCAGTCACATCTCTTCTCAACTTGTTCTCAATCTTCTTGAAGGCAGAAGCCACGGTGCCATCCTTTATACCCTGGCACAGTGCTAGGCACACAGTAGGAGACCCCTGATAAAAACCTGGAGCTGGATGAAACTCGAGTCCTTATCAAGTCCACTTATCTAATGTTATGGTGGGGAAGCTGAGGCCCAGAGAGGGCCTGGAACTTGCACAAGGGAGATCTGGATAGGGATCAGGTACTTGTTGAAGTAAGAAAACAATGATAATGTGTTACCTGTTGTATGTCCTCACTGGCACACATAGAAGGAAGAATTTCAATGGGTGAATCTGAGACATCTTTAAACTTCTGGATAAATTGTACTGTGGTAGTTTGGTTTGTATGTCAACTTGGCTGGGCCCGGTTGAGTGGCTGGATAGCTGGTGGTAGTTAATTCCCATGAGGAGACTGGCAATCAACTCCATGGTGGGATCTACCACAAGCAGCTGGGTAGCTGCCTTTGGGAATGTGGTCTGCTTCCTGTATTTAAGGAGAAGCTTTGAGAATGGTCTCTGGCCTATGGCATGCTTGGACCCTGCATGTAGCTGTGTCATTGTTCAGTAGCCTGCTATGCTCTGCCAACCTTGGAGACTTACAATGGACTTAAGTTAATGGCCTGCCATGTGGTTTGGTAACATCGAGACTGTGCCTTTTTACTTGTCAACCTTGGGGCTTCTTAGCCTCAGCAGCCAGCAGCTGTCTGAGTGAAGAAATGCCTCTAGCTCCAGTGGGCCTGGATCAGGAGGCAGAACTGGACCCCAAGGTTGAGGGGCTTTCACCCAGCCCCTAGAGCCGGGCACTTTGACCTTGGACTTAAAGCCTCCAAATTGTAAGAATAAACTCCTGTTTGTTAAGGCCATCCCATTTGTGGTATATTCTTGTCAGAGTGGCACTAGGTAACCAGAACATATACTTTAAGAAATCAAGCCCTATTTTAGCTGTTTTGGGGTATTGTAGTTAAAAGAAACTGTATAGCACTTCTACTCTTAAAGTCAATGATCAGTCAGGATTCTGTGGTTGTAAGCAACAGAAACTGACTCCAGATAATTTAACTCCCTTCCTTTAGAAGGGAAATTTATGAAAGGACGTGGAGAATCACTTGCAAAATAGAAGAAAGAGTTAAGGCACCAGGCTTGGAGAGGGCTGATAAGGACAATGTTCTAAGGATTCAGATAGGAGGAACTGGTCAACAGAGTCACCAAAGACCACTGTCCACCCCCTATTCCCTGCAATCACCAACTAGAGACACCCACCAGAAACTCAATGGAACAAATAATGTCACTAGTATTTGATTAGTTTGATCAGCATCAACCTTGTCCTTTTGTTAAGATGTTGTTGTTGTTATGTGCCGTCGAATTGGACCTGACTCATAGCGACCCCTCCTTGGGTTGCCGAGGCAGTATCACTACGGAAGTAGATTGTCCAACCTTCCTTCTGAGGAGTGGCTGGTGGGTTTGAACCCCCAGCCTTCTGGTTAGCAGTCAAATGTCTTAGGCACTATGCTATCAGAGCTCCTTTTGTTAAGATAGAAAGTCCAAAAATAGTAAGGCCCACCTTGGGTCAGAAGTCCATCATTTGGCCAAGACTGAGCAGATCAACTTTATTGGCAGTTCCACCAAGATCACACACAATGGAGGAGATAGAATGTTTCTCAAAAGGAATTCAAAGTGCAGTTACCAGTGAGGAGGGGGCCTGGTTGAGTGGCTGGGCAGCTGGTGGTAGGTAATCCCCATGAGGAGACTGGCAATCAACTCCATGGTGGGATCTACCACAAGCAGCTGGGTAGCTGCCTTTGGGAATGTGGTCTGCTTCCTGTATTTAAGAAGAAACTTTGAGAATGGTCTCTGGCCTGTGGCATGCTTGGACCCTGCATGTATCTGTGTTGTTATTCAGTAGCCTGCCATGCTCTGTCAACCTTGGAGACTTACAATGGACTTAAGTTAATGGCATTCCATGTGCCACATATTTAATTTATTGGTTTAGAACAGGGGTCAAAAAACTATAGCCGGCTACCTGTTTTTGTACATAAAGTTTTATCGGAATCCAGTACACCCATTCTGTTATATAGATTGCTTATGGATGATTTCATGCTACAACTGCAGAGTAGAATCGTTGAAAAGTGGACCTAAACTATTTACTATCAAAGCCTAAAGTATTTGCCATCTGTCCCTTTTTAGGAAAAGTTTGCTTACCCTGCTTTAGAATCATGCCCCACCTCCATCACTACCTCATATCCTGACTTTGAGGAAGGCTCTGTATTCCAAAGTCTCCATTTACTTATTTGTAAAATGATGAGTTTGAGCTGTGCATTCTTCAAATATCTTAATTTAGCCCAATTGTTCTGTAGTTAAGCTGGTACAAGTAGCTTTTAAAACATAGTCTTTAGAGCTATTGTGTGAATTAGTGAGCCATGAAAGCTCCCGAAGGGAAGGAAATTTTGTCTGTTTTGTGCACAGCTGCATCCCAGATCTCTAGAAGGATGCCTGGCCTGGAGCAGGTGCTCAGTACGTGCTTATGGAATGAATGAACTCCAGCCCCTTTGCAATGATGTTTCCCAGCCCCTATTTAAGTGTGAGGGTGACTATCAACTCCTATTAGAAGGCCAAGCCAAACCTCAGAGATCCTTATGGGATTTGCCCTTTCCCCTATTTCCTGCCACCAGCTGAATTGGCACAGCTCACAAGGCAAGGAAGCCAACTGAGCATGAGCCATGACAACGAAGCACCAGGCTTCTCTAGCATTCTTATGCAACCCAAGTAAATATTTATGTCCTAAAACACTGTTAATTTGCTCTGTCAGACTTGAATGTATCAAACTATATATGAAAATAGGACAAAACAAGTAACTTGTCCAAGAAGCACAGTATCTCTTATTTCTTTTATAATGAGTCTGTTTTAACTGTTTCTTATATAAGGTGCTCTATCCATGGAGTCGGGGCCGACTCGACGGCACATAACAACAACAACAACAACATCCATGAAGATGGAAGCTGTGACTTATCTCTGTCTTTTCTTCTGCATTTGTGCATAATAGTCGGGGCTCTATTATGAAAGCATTTGAGAGCTAGAAAAGCTCTTATTTTAAATTTTTATTATGGAAAATTTCACACATGCAAAAGTATGGCATAATGAAAAGATGGCATAATGAGCCCCATCTTCAGTAATAATCAACTCACACATGATTTTGTTTCATTTCTACTGGTACTCACTTCTCCTCTTATACTTTTTATGCAAATTTTTATTGAAGAATAACATGCATATGGAAAAAAAGAAAAAACCAAACTCAGTGCCTTCCAGTCGATTTCAACTCACACCGCTTTGGGAGCTCTGGTGGGGTAGTGCCTAAGGCATTTGACTGCTAACCAGAAGGCTGGTGAGGTTCAAACCCACTCGCCACTCCTCAAAAGGAAGATTGAGCAATCTACTTCTGTAGAGATACTGCCTTGGAAACCCAACGAGGGGTCATTATGAGTCGAAATCGACTCCATAGCAGTGAGTTTTTTTTTTTTTTTTGCTGGGGTGGGTGTGGGTGGGTTTGCGAGGCGGTACATCTTTACAGAAGTAGATTGTCCAATCTTCATTCCATGGAGTGGCTAGTGGGTTTGAACCTCCAACCTTCTGGTTACCAGTCAAATGCCTTAGATATTGTGCCACCAGAGCTCCCTTGCATATAGAAAAGTGCACTCAGTAATCATGACTGTATGGCTGAGTGAGTTTTCACAAACTGAACACACACATGCACCTAGCTCAAGAAACAGAACATTACCCCTCCCCAGAGTCCCTACATGACCTCTTTGTTGTTGTTGTTATATGCCGTCGAGTCGGACCCAACTCATAGCGACCCCTCCTTGGGTTTGTGAGGCAGTATCTCTATGGAAGTAGATTGCCCAACCGTTCTTCTGAGGAGTGGCTGGTGGATTTGAACAACCAGCTTTCTGGTTAGCAGTCAAGTGCCTTAGGCACTATGCTTACATGACCTCTAGAAGGCTCTTATTGATTTCTGGCTCAATGTTTTCAGTTTGGAGAACACAGGGGAAATGACTGTGCCAAGATGACCAGGTCTCCTCATGTCGGGTTCAGGTCTCTGTTGCCTCTTTACAGAAGGACTTGGAAATGCAATGACTCCCTATCTAGTACCTGTGAGCAGAACACTCAGGGCACTCTCTCTCCTTCACTTGCAGGTGCTTACAGTCAGGCTCAGGCTGGACTGGGCTATGCTGGGATGGGTCCTATACCCTTACTGTTCCCAGGCTCCTGACCTCTTTCCTAACTGCACATGGCCAAGAAGCTTAACATGATTGCACCAAAAGGGCCTTAGAGATCAGATCGTCTTGTGGTTTTTCTTAAAAACACACACACACCTTTATTCTTAAATTCAAAATTAGTTGATTGTCATCACAAAAAGCATTGTAAAAATAGAGAAATGTATCAAGTAAACATAGAGCATTACCTCACTGGATTGTGAATTAGTCAAGGGTACGGGACATGGTACCATAGATGGGCTTCATATGTGTGATGGATATAGATATATATACAGACAGTGGTAAGAGGGAGCTGCCTTTTTTCATTACTTTCATTACATGCTCCTTGGCTTTCTCTCAAAGTCACTGTTGGCTGCCAAAAGCTGCATAAGAAGTCAAAGGGAAAAAGATTGGGTGATTGCCCCTGGTTATGTACTACCAAAGCCCAGCCTTCTTCTTTCAGTGTGATGCCTTTGTGTGTAATAGAAATACAGAGCAACAAGGATATTCCCAGCATTAACGTCTCTATAAACAGGACTGTGCGTTGGAAAACAGGTTAGAGCAAGACAGGGGCTTAGTGTTCAACTGAGTAGCCTTCTGTATGGATGGAAATGGGGAAGATCAGAGAAACTAAGTGGTTTCCTATCTCTCCTACCAGAGTTTAGGTTAAACCCAAGCCTCTTGACCCCCAGGAGGGTCAAAGTAAGTGCTCATGTATTAGCCAATATGTTGGTGGTTCTAATTTACCCAGAGGAACTTCAGAAGACAGGCCTGGCCATCTGCTTCTGAAGGGTCACAGTCTTGAAAACCCTATGTAGCAGTTCTACTCTGTACATATGGGGTCACCATGGTTGGGATTGATTCCATGGCAACTAATTAGGTTTGTTCGTTTTTTTCTCTTGACCCCAGTGGAGTGCTCTTCATGCCATCCATCCCTAGACCAAGTGAGTTCCCAGGAATAACCCCATTTTTAAAATTTTGTCCCTTTCCTTGCCAAATATATACATGTGTTTGTGGTACTATGGGTGTCAATTTTGGGTTTGTAAATTGTGATCATGTGGCAATAACTCAGATAACTAGCTGAGCCTGGCTAGGGATATTCTGATCAGTAGACATGCATGGTAGTCAGAACTAATTGGCTTGTAAGTGACAGAAACTGAGATCAAATTAGCTGTGGCAAAGTGGGATTCAATGGCTTATGCAATCCTCAGGGTGAGACTCCAACCATGGTGGGAACAAGGGCTCTCCTTTCTTTGTCTCTAGCTCTGCTCTCTCTGAATATTGGCCTCTCTATTTTATTGCTAATGAGTTTCTTCCACATGGGTGGGTAGGATAGGCTGAATAATTACCCACTCTCCCCAAAGATGTCTACATCCTAACCTTTGAACCTGTAATATGCTACCTTACATGGCAAAAGGGACTTTGCAGATGTGATTAAATTAAGTCTTGAGAAGGGAAGATTACCCTGGATTATTGGGTGGGCCCAATGTAATCATAAGCATCCTTATAAAAGAAAAAGGGAGGTAGGAAGGCCAGAGTGAGAGAAGGAGATGTGATGATAGAAGTAGAGGTTGGAGAGATAGATAGAGAGAGAGAGATTTAAAGATGCTGCCTGGCTGTACTTGAAGATTAAGGGGCCATGAGCCAGGGAATACAGGTGGTCTCTAAAAGCTGGAAAGGGCACAAAAACAAAACTTTCCATAGAACCTGCAAAAGGAATGTAGCCCTGCCAATGTCTTGATTTAAATACTTCTCTTGTGCAGAACTGTAAGATAATAAATTTCTGTTGTTTGGAGCCACCAAGTTTCTGGTAATTTGTTATAGCAGCAACAGGAACATAATACATCTCCAGGTTTACATTTTCTTATTTACTAGTTCATTAATGGATTTGGGAAAGGGGCAAATTTCTTCCTCCCAGAGTTCCCACAGGACTCCCAAAGGAAGATTTCCTTTGGCACCAGTTTTAGGGACTCTCCCTTGAATTAAACTTTGATGTCAAAATGAGGCAGTGGGAAAGATAGCCAAGCCTGCATGCTATGCCTGTGAGGGCTGTCTGGGTGAGCACACTGTGACTGAGGGCCCTCAGCACTCCTCTGAAGAGAACAGGAAGGCATGATGGACAAAATAACATAGATAGCCCATAGCAGACAATGGTTGGAGAGTGATGTAAGGAGCTGAAACCAAAGGCTCAGTTATGATTTGCTGATGGTAGGGGAGAGATGTTTGAACCAGAGGAAATTTTTGTTGCTACCTTGCAGAGTTCTAATCTGGATATTTCTGGAGAATAAAAGACTTGGTGGTGGGTTGTTTGTGTGAGTGTAGGAAGTAATAGAATGTAATGGTTAAGCATGAGTTTTAGAACCTAAATAATCTCAGCACTGCCATTCACTAGCTGAACAACCTTAGGTGAGATTTTTAATCCCTGCTAAAACATGGTTGCAATGAAGGGCTCAGGTATAGCAAGGATCGTGAGGCTGGCACAAGACTGGGCAGTGTTTCACTCTGTTGTGCACAGGGTCGCTATGAGTCAGAGATGACTCAACGGCACCTAACAACAACAACAAAACATGGATTCCTCATCTGTAAAATACAGACAATACTAATTCCTTCCTTGTGGACTGTTGTGAGGATTCAGTGAGATCAGGCATGTAAAGTGCTTAGCATAGTGCCTAGCACATAATCAATACTGTATCATGAGGTCCTTGGGTGGTGCAAAAGATTAACAAGCTCACTGAAAGGTGACTGAAAGGTTGGAGGTTCGAGTCCTTGCAGAGGTGCCTCGGAAGAAAGGCCTAGCAATCTACTTCTGAAAATTAGTCATTGAAAACCCTATGCAACCCAGATACACTCTGGCACACATGGGTGTCCATGAGTTGGAATAGATGTGGTGGCAACTTTTTTTTTCTTTTTTTTTTTTTAAATTGTGATTTGGGTGAAAGTTTACTGAGCAAATTCACTTTCCATACAGCAGTTCACACACACCTTGTCTCATGACATTCACTACAATTTACCACAATGCAACAGCTCCCCTCCCACATCCTCCCGATAGTTACCTCTTCCCTGTGTCCATCCCTCCATGCACTCCTGCCCCCTGAGCTATGTCCCTGTGTATACACAGCCCCGCTTTCTCCCATGATTGTTCTCTCCAAGGAGTGTATCTACCTCAGGTAAATATTCAACTCATATGCCTGTCTTTTGTTTGGCTGGAAGCCACAGGTGTGGGTTCAATTCCAGACCTGAAGGGCAGCTAGGGGCCATAGTCTCAGTGGTTCCACCAGGCTCTATCAGACCAGCAAACCTGGTCCCCCTTTCTTTTTTTTCCCAAATGATTTTGAGTTTTGTTCCACATTGTTCTCCCTCTTTAGCTCCTATAGGATCTCCTACATAGATCCCCCTCCGAGTGGTTGACAGTGGTAGCCAGGCACCATCTAGTTCTTCTGGTCTCATAGTCACATAGGCTGCAGATCACATGGTGTACCAGTTGTTAGGACTAATTGTTTCCATGAATCTTTGGTCTTTGCTCTGGAGGAGGAGAGACCCATCATTGCATCTAGATGGCTATTTGCAAGCTTTTAAGATTCCAGTCGCTACTCACCAAAGTAGGAGGTGGAACAATGTTTTGTGTAGTAAGTTATGCCAATTGAGCTTGATGTCCCCTGTGACCATGGTCTCGAGCCCACAGGTTCAACTACTTGCTCCCTCTGGGTAGCTGGCTGTGACCAACAAGTGACTACAACTTTGTCCCTTGTCAGCTCTACTATATACTTGGGAATTTAGATCATACAAATACACTTATAGGACCATTGTCTGCCAACCCTATACATGGTCTTGGGTACACTCCCTGCTTCATAGACATACCTACTAGTTCATCCGGTCCACCCATTTATTCACCCATATACTCATGCTTGCCTTCACTGATAATGCAGTATGTATGTGCGAAAGGGTTCATCTTTATTGTCTGTACCTCCCATGTACCTCTCTCTGTCTTCCTCTTCTTCAATGCCTGTGGTGGCAACTTTTATGAGTTGAGAAATGTCCTCTACTCATGAAAGATTTTGAGAGGATGATTTGTTTTGTGTGGCCCTAAAAGGCAGAACCAAGGTAAAAGGGTGGAAGCCATAGTTCAACATAATGAACAACTTTCTCTAGAGCCATATGAAGAAGAACCGGTTTACATGGGAAGGCAGTGAGCATCCCATCATTAAAAGTGTGCAAGTAGAAATTGGAGGACTACCAGAGGAAGTGCTACAGAGGGGACTACTACATCGAGATTGAGTGGTTGCCTTCCCAATCCTCTTCTTGCTCTGGGATCCAGTGGTTCTCTTCCCTCAGTGGGAACCTCCCCCATGCAAGGTGTGCAGCTCTTTGCTCCATCAAGTCCCCACACATTTGGGTTCTGACATGCCTGCCTTGGGATTTGTTCCAGACTCTAAGCTCCCAGCCATAGAGCTTGACTCTACCCCTAACTTGTTCAGCGGGAGTCTTAAAGAACAGAGAAATTGACTTGTACTCAGTAATCAACTCGGGAATCTTGTGTGGAAAACTTGGAAAAGTAGCTTCTCTGAGTGGATTAAGATCCCAACACCTACTGGAGAATGAAATATAACAGTTATTCTTTGACCGCTTTCTAAGTGCCGAGCACCGTGTGAAGCACTAATACCAACTAGAATTTAGCTCAAGTCAAATAGCTGTAGCGTCCGTGAGTTGTGCAAATTTGGCTGTTAATCAGAAGATTGTTATGGCTTGAATCCACAAGCCACTCTGAGGGAGAAAGGTAGGGCAGTCTATTTCCATAAAGATTTACAGCCTTGGGAACCCTATGGGGCAGTTCTGTAGGGTCCTATAGGGTTGCTATGAATTGGAATAGACCCAATGGCAGTGGGTTTTTTGTTTTTAGCTCTGGTGCCATAGTGCCTAAGGCATTTGACTGCTAACCAGAAGGCTGGTGGTTCAAACCCACCAGCCACTCCTCAGAAGGAAGACTGGACGATCTACTTCCATAGAGATACTGCCTCGGAAACCCGAGGAGGGGTCGATATGAGTCATGAACAACTCGACGGCAGTTAGTTTTTTTTTTTTTTTTTTTTGGTTTTAGAGATTCACAAATGAGCACCACTGTGTTCAGCATCCTGCACTGGTTCTGAAGCTTTTTATTGATAATTTGTAAAAAAAGTATTTGTTTTTATCCCAAACAGTTCATATTTGTTATGAAAAACAGCAACAACAAAACACAAAACTTTGAAGGCACAATCAAAGCAGAATGAAAAAAAAAATCTTTATCTTTTCACCCAGAGGAGCTCTCATTAGGAAGTTGGTATGTTCTTCCAGACTACATATATATATATATCTATATATATACATATATATATAATACAAATACAAACATTACAAAAAGAGAATCATTCTCAAATATTATTCTGTAACCTGTTTATCTCACTTAGCAAGATATCATGGGCATCTTTTCATGTTAAGAAATACTAGCTGCAGCATCAAATTAATTCATTTGTTTACCCAATAGTATTTATTTGGTGTCTACAAAGCAGTAGGCATGTATGGCTCCAGGCGGGTTGGAAAAAACCAGAAGCGGTCCTTTCTTCTCGGCACTCTCAGCTTTCTCCATGGCATCATATTCCATCTTGTGGAGTCTTTTTAATGTGGTAAATTTATATATCACAAGACATTTGCCATTTCAACATTTTTTTATGTGTACAATTCAGTAGCATTAATTACATTAATCATACTGCGTAACTATCACCACCATCTGTTTTCAGATTTTTCCATCACCCTTAACCGAAGCTCAGTGCCTCTTGGCTTGTGAATTCTTGACTACATACATGCATGTGTTCACACATGTGATTTACATAGATATGAATTTTTTAAACTGAGATATATAGAGTGAAGGGTAGACAACTCATGATGTAGCCATGTAACCACCATTCAGAAACAGAACAGTTCTAGTCCCCAGAAAATTCTTCTTGCTCTTTCCCAGTCACAGATGTCCCACAGTGAAACATATTTTGAGGTGTGTGGCTTTTTTGTGGAGTGAGTTTTGCCTCTAGAACTAGAACTCAAACTCCTGGACATAGTCAGTGTCTTGTGCCTCTCTTGCCTCTAAGGGACAGAGAAAGCAAATAGCCATTATTGAGAGTGGCTAAGTGTGCCTGGTGGACTGTGCATCCACCTATCCACCCTAAGTGTGCTGGAGGCAAAGGCTTAGGTATTCACCTGTGTGTCCAGGTCAGAGATAGAAGTGCTTAAAAGAACACTTCTCCATCCTGCCTAGTCTGGGAATGCTGGAGTTGAGGGAGCAGCGAAAAGGGGCACTGAGAAGGAGGTAAGGGTGGGAAGGAGTCCCTAGGTGGTGTAAATGGTTAAGCACTTGACTACAAGGTGAAAGGTCAATAGTTTGAACCCACCCAGAGATTCCTTGGAAGAAAGATCTGGTGGTCTGCTTGGTCTGCTTCTGAAAGACATAGTCTTGAAAACCGTAGGGAGCAGTTAGTTCTACTCTGCACACATGGAGTCGTCATTAGTCATAATCAACTCTACGCATTTGGTTTTATTTAGGGGTAGGAGAGAATTGATAACAGGCTTGATTACATTACCTGAGGTGGGGCAATGACTAAAGATAAAAACCAGTTTTGAGGTGGGGGACTAAAGGGGGTGATAGCCAATTATTGGGACAATTGAGAAAATTTTAATTTGTATGGTAGATTAAATAATGGTATTGTATCAAAGTTGAATTCCTTGATTTAGATGATTGTACTATGGTTATGTAAGGGAATGTTCTTCCTTTAGCAAATACACATGCAAGTATTGAGGGATAATGTCTCTGACTTACTCGTCAATGCTTCAGATAAAAATATACACGTGTGTGCATGTGTGTAACATGGAGAAAAGATAAAATGGGCCAGATGTAAACAATAAATGATCTGAGTAGAGTTTATGAGAATTCAGAATCTCATTCTTTCACCTTTTTTTGTAAATTTGAAATCATCACAAAATACAAAGTTACAGAATCCAATGGTGTCTGAGACGCGCTTGGCTTCTGGGTGTGTCCACTCAGATGCTCCTGAGCTGTGCTATCCCAGGCAGCCTCCTCCCACCCTTCGGACCTAAGGCTCCACTGTGTAGGAGGGGAAACTGACACCATACGGTCTTTGTGGGCAAGATCAGTTCGGACTCTCTGGAATTCTAAAGCTCTGGATTAGCGAAGTTACAAGATTACACAGGTGACCCATTGGTTGACTGATGAACCTTTCCATTTTTGTCAAATCCACAGCAGTATGGGGTTTGCTGCTGAGAAGAGGAGAGCGATATTCTAGTGATTTCCTTCTCCCAAATTTGAAGCTTCCTTCTTCCTCCCTCCCTCCCTCTTTTTCTTCTTTCTTATCAATAAAAGTTGTGACATGATCTCATTATGCCTACCTTATAAAGTAATAGAAACATTTTAAGTATGGAAAACAGGGAAAAGACAAACAAAAACAAAGGCATTTATAATTCCATCACCCTAATGATGGCACAACGTCCATGGTCTCAAAACAGGACAGGATTCCTCCTTCCTGTACAGTTGCAGAAACCGAAGCTCAGAGAGAGGTGTCTTGCTCATCATCACAGAGAGTTGGTGGCAGAGACAGGACCAGAGCCATTGTGTTTTGAGTTTCAGACCAATCCAATATTGGTTTTTAAAATATAATGTTATATTTCCTAATTATATAAGAAATGTATCAAGTTTGACAATACAGAACTCTGAGGAGCCATATCTGGTAGATTTTATTTGCTAGTTTTCACACGATAAGAACTTTCAAAGCCCATTTTGAGCTCTCCTCTCTGCATTTGGGACCCACACAGGTTTCTTCTTGGCCCTATTCCTGCCTTGCCTTCCATCACAGCAGGCAAGGCAGGGCAGGGCAGGGCAGGGCAGGGTAGGGTAGGGTAGGGTTTGGCTCTGGTTCTCAGCAGGGTGTTAGCAGCAAACAGGCTGACAGTCAGCAAAGTGTCCAGGTCCTGAACTTTCCTTGCTGCTTTTTCCTTATCTTCCCATGGAATTTGGGCTGGAGCTGGCCCAAGGACTAGGTGATGTACATGCCACCCATAGAGACTGACTTCAAGGCCCAGGAAGATAACCCATCTGTGCATTGTCTTGCCTGAAATTCTACCGTTACAGCTTCATTCCTTTAATTTTGTTGTTAGGTACTGTGGAGTCGATTCTGACGCAGGGACCTTATGCACAACAAAACACAAACTCCCTGGTCCTGCACCATCCTCACGTTCGCTGCTGTGTTTGAGCTCATTGTTGTAGCCAGTGTGTCAATCCATCTTGTTGAGGATCTTCATCTTTTTGCTGATCCTCTACTTTATCAAGCATGATGCCCTTCTCTAGGGGTTGGTCCCTCTTGATAACATGTCCAAAACATGTGAGAGGAAGTCTCACCATCCTTACTTCTAAGGAGTTTTCTGGCTATACTTTTTCCAAGAAAGATTTGCTAGTTTTTCTGGAAGTCCATGGTATTATACTCAATATACTTCACTATTCTGGTTACCTAGTGCGGCTCTGACAAGAATACGCCACAAATGTGATGGCCTTAACAAACAGGAGTTTTATTCTCTTGCAATTTGGAGGCTTTAAGTCTGAGTTCAAAGTGCCAGGCTCTAGGGTCTGGGTGAAAGCTCCTCAGCCTTGGGCTTCAGCTCTACCTCCTGCTCCTGGCCCACTGAAGCTACAGGCTTTTCTTCAGTCAGACAACAGCTGTCTGCTGAGGCTGACAAATCTAAGGTTGACAACTAAAAAGGTACGGTACCGATGTTACCAAACCACATGGCAGGTGATTCATTCAAGTCCATTGAAAGTCCCAAGATTGGCAGAGTATGGCAGGCTGCTGAACAATGACATGGCTACATGCAGGGTTCAAGCGTTCCATAAGCTAGAGACCATTCCCAAAGCTGCTTTTTATATACAGAAAGCAGACCACATACACAAAGCAGCTACTCAGCTGCTCCAGTAGATTCTACCATGGAGTTAATCACCAATCTTACCATGGGGAATAACTATATCCAGCTGCCCAGCCACTCATCCCAGGCCTAGCCAAGTTGACATACAAACTTAACTACCACATTCACCAACATCCCAATTCAAATGTGTCAGTGCTTCTGTTTTGGTTACCTCATGCCACTCTGACAAGAATATAACACAAATGGGATGGCTTGAACAAACAGGAGTTTATTCTCTTACAGCTTGGGAGGCTAGAAGTCTGAGTTCAAGGTGCCAGGCTCTAGGGGCTGTGTGAAAGCCCCTTGACCTTGAACTTCAGTTCTGCCTTTTGCTCCTGGCCCACTGAAGCTAGAGGCATCTCTTCACTCAGGCAGCTACTGGCTGCTGAAGCTGACAAACCCAAGGTCAACAAATAAAATGGCACAGTCCTGATGTTACCAAACCGCATGGCAGGCCATTAATTCAAGTCCATTGAAAGTCCCAAGGTTGGCAGAGCATGGCAGGCTGCTGAACAACGACACAGCTACATGCAAGGTTCAAGTGTGCCATAAGCTAGAGACCAGTCCCAAAGCGGTTTCTTATATACAGGAAGCAGACCACATACCCAAAGCAGCTACTCAGTTGCTCCAATAGATTACACCATGGAGTTAATTACTAATCTCACCATGGGGAATAACTACATTCAGCTGTTCAGCCACTCAACCAGGACCAGCCAAGTTGACACACAAACTTAACCAGCACATCCTCAGTCTTTCTTATTTGTTGTCCAGTTTTCACATGCATATGAGGTGATTTAAAATACAATGGCTTGAGTCAAGTACACCTTAGTCTTTAAAGTGACATCTTTCCTTTTTAACACTTTATTTTTTATTTTACCTAATAGTTGTTGTTGTTGTTATGTGCTGTCGAGTCAGCCCTGACTCATAGCGACCCCTCCTTGGGTTTCCGAGGCAGTATCACTATGGAAGTAGGATTGCCCAACCTTCCTTCTGAGGAGTGGCTGGTGGGTTTGAACCGCCAGCCTTCTGGTTAGCAGTCAAGTGCCTTAGCCACTATGCTACCAGAGCTCCTTACCTAATAGTAGGACCAACTATTTTTATTTTCTAAATTTTAATCTTTTGATTTGGTGAAATTTTACAGAACAAATTGGTTTACCGTTCAACAATTCATACACATTTTGTTTTGTGACATTGATTGCAATTCCCACAATGTAACAGCACTCTTCCCACTTCCTCCCTGTGTTTACTGTTCCCCTTCATTCTTCTTTCTTATCCTTTCCAGACTTCTGAGCTTTATCCCTGGGCAAATGCTGTCCTTTTGATCTTGGATGGTTGATTGTTCCAAGAATTTCTTACCTTCCTGGTGTTGTCGTTCACCTTTCAGGCCTATCTATTGGTTGGCTGAAAGTTGAGCCATTGGGTGACTTCCATTCCAGGCTTGAAGGGTGTCTAAGGCCCATAGGCTTGAGGGTTCCACCAGTCTCTATCAAACCAGCAAACTGGTCTTTTAAATTTTTTTTTTTTTTTTTGAGTTTTGTTCCACATTTTTCTTCCACTCTATCTAGGACCTCCTATTGTGATCCCTTTCAGAGTGGTCAGCATTGGTAGCTGGGCAACATCTAGTTCTTCTGGTCTCAGGTTGGTTCAGATGGGGAAAGATCAATAAATATGCCTTGGAGGGCTGTTCACAAGTTTTAAGACCCAGTTTTTACTTACCAAACTGGGATGTAGAACATTATCTTTGTGGATTGTTATGCTAATTGACCTTGATCTCCCCTGACTTTTTAACATTTTAAAAAGGTCTTTTGTGGCAGATTTGCCCAATACAAGTTTATCTTTGGCCAAATTCCTCTGGTAGCCATTTCTACTGCTGGAAGAATGACATCATCTGAAGATTGGGGTGCTACCCTATGCTCTGCAGGTCTGAAGATCTTAGTCCCAAAGGGAGGAACACTCCCACCTGGAGACACAATACTGATTGCATTGAACTGGAAATTAAGAATGCCACCCAGCCATTTTGGCTTCTTCATGCCTCTGGACCAACAGACAAATAAGGACATTACTGTACTATCTGGTGTGACAGATCCTGATTACCAAAGGGAAATAGGGTTGGCTTTACATAATGGAGGTAAAGAAGAATATGTTTGGAATACAGGAGATTCTTTAGGACGTCTCTTAGTACTACCATGCCCTGTGATTAAAGTCAATGGAAAATTACAGCAACCCAATTCTGATATGACTGCTAATGGCCCAGACCCTTCAGAAATGAAGATTTGGGTCACCCCACCAAGCAAGAACCACAACCAGCTGAGGTGCTTGCTGAGGGCAAGGGAAATACAGAATGGGTGGTGGAAGATGGTAGTTCTGAATATCAGCTACGACCATGTGACTAATTGCTGAAATGAGGACTGTCATTGTTATATTTCTTCATTGTATATGTGCATCAAATATTTTTTTTCCTTCTGTTATGAAGTGTGAAATGTAAATAAGGTTAATGCATTTTGGTTGTATGTGTGTTAGCGTATCATGTTAGGCACAAATATGACTTTATAATTGTCCTTATTTAGAGATGATATATGGTTAAGAAGAGGTGTACAACCGCCAAGTTGACAAGGGGTGGACTATGATAGTTGGAGCTATGTGTCAACTTGGCTGGACCATAATTCTGTGTGGTTTAAGCAGTTGTGATATGGTTATTCCCATGATGGGATCAGATGAATATGTTTTGAGCAGCCAATCCATTGAAGGGAGTTTCCCTAGGGGTGTGGCCTGCTTCCAATATATTTATGGACATCCTGGGAAAAGAGATACTCTTCTGTGGATTGGGATTCTGTTGTGCTGCCCACAACTGTCCATGAGTGAACAATCCACCATTCGGCCTGGACATCGTGGATTTATCATTCGTTGGAGTCAACAGCCACTATCCTGCCTGCCAACCTTGAACGTCTTAGCCCCTGCAACTGCGTGAGTCGGGAAAAGCCTCCAGCTTGACATTTGATCCAGGAACTTTGGACTTGCCAGTTTCTATAAGTGTATGAGCCATTTTCCTGAGATAAATTTCTCTTTCTCTCTCTATATAAGCTTTACTGGTTTTGTTTCCTAGAGAACCCAGTCTAACATAAGGCCTTTCCTGTAAGAAGGCCCACAGCCTCCTACCTATCTCACACTAGAGCACATCTGGGAGGCAGAGGTACACATGTGTAGATTCCTAGCCTAGCTGGGAAGCTTCTCACCCTTCAGGAAGGGCCCACATAGAGCAGGAGGCAGTGAGACATCCTCAAAATCTGAGTTCTGGCCTGGAGCCCATTCTTTCACACAATGCCAGAGAGAAAGGCTAGAGCAGGTCACCCTCTCTTACAAAACCTCCCATGGTTTCCCATTGCCTGAAGGACAGAGGAGTCCACTTTCAAGGCTTGCCACAGCCTGGTTCAAACTTAGTTGTCCAGCTGCCTCTTGGCCACAATGTGCCATGTTCTTCATCAACCACAGACCACTTACCATTATTCTCAAATACCTATTGTATTCCCACTCCTGTGCCTTAGCTCAGGCTGTCCTCACTCGGTTCCTTAAATACTTTTCTCCTCTATGAACTCTTGCTCTTACTCTGTTGAAATCGTACCAACCTTTTTTTTTTTTTTTTGGTCATTTGGGTGAAAGTTTACAGAGCAAATGCATATTCCATACAGCACTTCATATACACTTTGTCTCATGATATTGATTGTAATCTCCCACAATGTAACATCTCTCTTCCCACTTATTCCCCATAGCCACCTCTTCCCTGTGTCCTTCCCTCCCGTGCACTCCTGTTCCCTGAGCTATCTCCCTGTGCATATACAGCCCTTCTATTCTCCCATAATTGATATCTCCAAGGAGTGTATCTACTTAATGTAAATGTTCAGCTCATATGCCTGTCTTTTGCTTGGCTGGAAACCACAGGTGTGGATTCAATTCCAGACCTGAAGGGTGTCTAGGGGTCATAGTTTCAGGGGTTCCACCAGGCTCTAGCAGACCAGAAAAACCAGTTCTTTTTTTTTTTTTTGTTTTAATGATTTTGAGTTTTGTTCCACATCGTTCTCCCACTCTGTCCAGGAGAAATCTTACCATCTTTCAAGGCTTATCCAAATGTACCTTTTCTAAGCAATGTTACCTTACCAGAATCAAACAGAAAACCAAACTCACTGCCGTGGAGTCAGATCTGACTCATAGTGACCCTTCCTTGAGTTTCCGAGGCAGGATCACTACGGAAGTAGATTGCCCAATCTTCCTTCTGAGGAGTGGGTGAGGGGTTTGAACCACCAGCCTTCTAGTTAGCAGTCAAATGCCTTAGGCACTATGCCACCAGAGCTCCCTTACCAGAATCAGGACTAGCTTATTTTTACTATGTGTTCTGAAAATGATCAATTGTTTACCCATTCATCCATCCTTCCCTCTATTACTATCACTGGGTCCTAAGCTTAAGGATTAATTAATGAACATAGCATGGTCACTGCCCTCAACTAGTTGTTAGTAAGTTTTAAAGGGGTAAAAATAATAACTTCCTCTGAAGGGAAGTGGGAAGATTCAATGAACTCATGTATGTAAAATAACACAATGATTTAGAGTGTGGCCTCTGGAGTTACACAGTTGTTGTTAGGGGCCATTGAGTGTATTTTCAACTAATAAGTTCATGTAACAGAGTAGAACAGCCCCATATGTTTTCTAGGTGGTGATCTTTATGGGAGCAGATCATCAAGTCTTTCTCCCATGGAGCTGCTGGTGGGTTTGAATTACCAACCAAACACTTAACTACTCTGTCACTAGGGTTCCTGGAGTCAACAGAAAAAACCAAAAATCCAAACCCATTGCCAGTGAGCCGATTCTGACTCATAACAACGCTATAGAGTAGAACTGCCCCATAGAGTTTCCAAGGCTGTAATCTTTACGGAAGCAGACTGCCTCATCTTTCTCCCAAAGAGCAGCCAATGGGTTTGAATAGCTGACTTTTCAGTTAGCAGTCAAATGCTTAACCATTGTACCACCATGTGGGTTCAAATTCCAGCTCTGCCACTCACTAGCTCTGTGACTCATAGAAAGTCACTTAACCTTTCTGTGATCCTGTTTTTGTATCAACAAATTGGGGATGATAGTTTTCTGTATCAACAAAATGGGGATAAAAGTTAGCAACCTCATAGAGTTGTCAAGGAGATTAAAGGAGATCATACATATGAAGAATTTAGCTAAGTGCTTGACATCTTATAAGCCTTCACATTTCCTGACCCCCATCTCCTCTCTCTCTTCTTGCATTTCTCCATTTGTCCCTTTCTTCTTCTTCTTTTGTTATTGTGATGTGGGTGAAGTTTATAGAGCAAATGCATTTTCCAGTCAGTAGTTCATACACATTTGTTTCGTGACATTGATTACAATCCCCACAATGTAACAGCTCTTTTCCCACTTTCTCCTTGTGATGACCATTTCCCTGTGTCCTTCTTCCCCATGCATTCCTGCCTTTGAGCTATCTCCCTGTACAAATGCTGCCCTTCTGATCTCCATGATTGATCATTTTAAGGAGTCTATCTGCCTGGTGTAAATGTTCACCTTACATACCTGCCTATTATTTGCCTAGGAGCTCTGGTAGTATAGTGTCTAAGGTACTTGACTGCTAACCAGAAGGCTGGCAGTTCAAAACCATTGGCCACTCCTCAGAAAGAAGATGGGACAATCTACTTCCGTAGTGATACTGCCTAGGAAACCCAAGGGGGGGTCTCTATGGGTCATCCGACTCAGCGGGACATAACATAACATTATTTGTCTGGATTTTCCTCTTCTTTTAAATTCAAATTAAATTATTTTTTATCATCTGAATAGGTAATTCATACACAAAACACAAAGGAGTGTATGAAAAGTCTCCCTTCTACCCTTGACCCCACCTACTCTAGGACAGCTCTGTGTTGTCAACTCTTAGCTTTCTCTCAGGGATTGTTTTTCATGTATTAACAAATTTCTATTGACACTGATTCTTGGCGACCCCATGTGTGTCAGAGTGGGACTGTGGTCCGTAGGGTTTTCAATGGCCAATTTTTCAGATTAGACTGCCAAACCTTTCTTTCAAGGCACCATGGGGCTGAATCGAACCTCCAACTTTTTGGTTTGTAATCAAATGTTCACTGTTTGCACCACCAAGGTACTCCACGTAATGATGGTGGTGGTTGTTGTGTGTCATCCAAATTATAGGAACCCTAAGGGATAGAGTAGGACTGCCCCATAGGACTTCCTGGGCTGAAATCTTTGATTAGCTGCAAAACCATTGTACCACCAGGGCTCCCTACACAAATGTTGTTGTTGTTATGTGCCATTGAGTCGGACCCGAACTCATAGCGACCCCTCCTTGGGTTTCCGAGGTGGTATCTCTACAGAAGTAGATTGTCCAACCTTCCTTCTGAGGAGTGGCTGGTGGGTTTGAACCTCCAGCTTTCTGGTTAGCAGTCAAGCACCTTAGGCACTATGTTACCAGAGCTCCCTACACAAATGGTAGCAAGATATATATTTTGCTGTGCTTTACTTTTTCCTACTTAATACTAAAATGTGCAGAACGTTCCACATCAGATATAAGGAGCTCTCTCATTCACAGCATTGGTGCCCCATAGCTTACAAACCAGTTTTGACTGGTGGAGATTTAGGTTATTTCCAATCTTTCACAATTACAAAGATGCAGCTGTGAACATGCTGTCCTTTTAAAATTCCTCTCAGCTCATGATTGCTCATCAGATCTCACAGGAAGGGACATGGGGATGCAAGGCAGGAAGTGGTGTTGCCTGGTTAGGAACATAAGCCTCAGAGCCGGTCAGAATGTGGTCTGCATCCTGACTCTACCACCTGCTGCTGTGCAACCTTATGTCCAGTTCTTATTCTCTCTAAGGCAGTGGGCTTGATAATTTACATTTCAACAAATTTCCAGATGATACTGATGCTGTTGCTCCAGTGACTTTACTTTGGTAACAACTGCTCTAAGCCACTAAAATGGGGAATCAGATAATTCCCATCTTATAAGCTATTGTGCAGGAGAATTATGGGATGAACACATGTAACCCCTTAGGAATAAGAATTTAAGACATCTTAGCAATTATGACTACATCAGCCCCCTCACCGCTGGGGAAAAGTGAGCCAGACAGTGATGCTCAGAGCACTCATCCATTCTCCAGAGGTTAGGAGTGTGCAGGAGCGTCTCCCCATATCTTCTCTGAGCTCCAAGTCCTGGAATAGCTGGATAATTCCATCGAGCTGCTTGGCCATCAGAAATCTGCCAGGTAGAGAACTGGAGACTGGGGTGGTGGTGAGAGAAGCCTAGCCCTGATGCACCAGCATGGATCACAGTAACGTGATGCTTCTGCGAGCTCCATCCTGTGCCAGCTTGTTTCCTAGTGAAGGGGGTTGCACAAGAGGACAACAAGAGCAGGGAAAGGTCCCTGTCCTATCCCAGCCTCCAGCTTTACCATCCCTCAAAGGGCCCCTTCCGTTCTCAGAGCCCTTGTAATTTGCTCTCATTAACCATGCTTTGTTCTGGTAGAGGGTGTGTGTGTGTAGTGGGGTGGGGGTGGGGTGGGGGGTGGGGATAGAGAACCCCTGGGAGGCTGTGGTTGCAGGACTGGTCTTGCCCTCCCCTCTGTCTCCTTCCTGCCCTGGGAGAGGAAGCCTGGGGTGAAGGCTATTGCTTTGCTCCTTCCCACCCCACCCTTTCTGCAGGGAGCCAGAGACTCCAGGGTGCCAGCCCCAGCAGAAGTGTATGAGTTTGTGGTTAAAAAAGGGGCACTTGGCAGAGTGAAAATAGCTCTGGGTTAGTGGGGAGCAGAGACTGGGCTAGGCTCTGACTTGCTGTGTGAGGTTAGCAAGACCTTTCTCCTCTCTGAGCCTCAAGTTCCCTTTTGTAAAATGAGTTGTGCTTCAGGCTCTGAGACTAGTGCCTTGAGTCAGTGTCAAGACCCGGAATGAGACGTCAGCAGCGTTTTCCTTTAGCTCCCTATTCTCAGCCACAGAGACACTGAGTGTCTGGTGCCCCACCCTATCACCTCATATTGGTTTCTTCCCCACTCCCCAGTTTGCATTCTATTCTCCTAGGCCTTCCAAGACAACCACACACAATTGGGATGGGCCGTGCCACTTGCTGGCTGGAGAACCTCAGTTGAGTCTCTCAAGCACTCAGTTTCCCAATCTGTGAAATGGAAACGACATCATGATCTGCTGATTAGGGCTGTTGTAAGGATTCAACAAGATGATACATGCAAAGTGTTTAATATGGTGTCAGACACAGGATAAGCTCTTAATAACTGTGAGCCATTCTTGTGATTATTACTGTTGTTATTATTTTAAAGGCACAGTAAAACCAGGACTCTAAGTAAACAAACACCCTCAACTCTTCAGATCCTCATATCTCAGTTTTATTTTCCATTTTAACATTTTTACTTTTCTCTTCCATTCTCTACCAGCCCTGCTACCTAATTATCTAGAAAAACTGGCCAAGTTGTCTGCTTTTTCAATAACCGAAAAGACATGGACTTATTCCTTCCTTCATTCAATCAATATCCAAATATTTATGCAGCAGGAAGACTTATTAGCAACGTGTGATATGCAGATGACACAACTTGCTTGCTGAAAGTGAAGATGACTTGAAGTACTTATTGATGAGGATTAAAGACACCAGTCTGCAGTATGGATTATACCTCAGCATGAATGAATAAAAGAAAATCCTCACAACTGGACCAATAAGCAACATCATGATAAATGGAGAAAAGATTGAAGTTGTCAAAGATTTCATATTGTTTGGTTCCAGTCAACACCAATGGAAGCAGCAGTCAGGAAATCACACAAAGTATTGCACTGGGCAAGTCTGCTGCAAAAGATATCTTTAAAGTGCTTAAGAGCAAAGACGTTTCTCTGAAGATGAAGGTGTGGCTAACCCAAGCCATGCTATTTTCAATCACCTCATAAGCCAGTGAAAGTGGACAATGAATAAGGAGGACTGAAGAAGAGTCGATGCTTTTGAGTTGTGGTGTTGGTGAAGAATACTGAAGGTACCATAGACTGTCAGAAGAACTAATAAATCTGTCCTGGAATAAATGCAGCCAGAATGTTTCTTGGAAGTGAGAATGGCCAGATTTTGTCTCACCTACTTCAGTCATGTTGTCAGAAAGGACCATTCCCTGGAAAAGGATATCATGTTTATTAAAGTGTAGGGTCAGCAAAAAAGGGTAAGACCCTCAACAAGATGGATTGGCACAGTGGCTGCAATGATGGGCTCAGGCATAGCAAGGATTGTGAAGCTGGCACAGGACTGGGCAGTGTTTCATTCTGCTGTACATGGGGTTGCTATGAGTCGGAGCTGACTCAACAGCCCCTAACAACAGCCACATCATCCACATCATATCACTTTGAAGTCTAAGGTATGTCTGACCCAAACCATGGTATTTTCAATAGCCTTGTATGCATGTGAGAGCTGGATGATGATTAAGTAAGACTGAAGAAGAATTGATGCATTTGAATTGTGGTGTTGGCAGAGAATATTGAATATACCATGGACTGCCAGAAGAATGAACAAATCTGTCTCAGAAGAAGTACAACCAGAATACTCCTTAGAAGAGAGGATAATGAGACTTCATCTCACGTATTTTGGGCATGTTGTTAGAGGGAATAGTCCCCAGAAAAAGACATCATGCATTGGGGGAGGGGGGAAGACCCTCAACGAGATGGATTGACATAGTGGCTGCAACAATGAGCTCAAACATAGCAACAATGATATGGATAGCACAGGATTGGCCAACCATTTCTTCTGATGTGCATAGGATTGCTATGAGTTGGAACTGACTCAATGCACCTAACAACAACAACAACCACATCACAGAGGAGGCAGTGTGGTTCAGTGGTAGAGTTCTCACCTTCCATGTGGGAGACCTGGGCTCGATTTCCAGATAATGCACCTTAAGCACAGCCACCTTTCATTTTTCAGTGTAGGCTTGCTTCTTGCTATAATGTTGGACAGGTTTCAGTGAGCTTCCAGACTAAAACAGACTAGGAAGAAAGGCCTGGAGATTTACTTTTGAAAATCAGCCAGTGAAAACCCTATGGATCACAATGGTCGGATCCCATTTTGTATGAGGTTGCTATGAGTTGGCTGCTGACTCAATGGCAGCTAGCCACAGTAACTACATCCCAGGCACATCAGCCAGAGAAAAAGGCCAGATTGAGAGGGGCCCTGACCTAGGTGAGGAGGAGGTGAATGGTCATATAAGTTCATGAGTCCTTATAACCTAGAGGTGCTTTCTACTTGGCACTTCAAAGGGAGGAGAGCAGTCAGATATCTTACACAAGCTCCTCTGTAGGCAAAGCTTGGCACATGAGACTGAAAGTAGGGACATTTCACATCAGGAAAAAATCTGATACTACTGGATCTCCATTCCCAGTGTGCTCAGGTGACTTCAGATGTAGATGAGTCTGGGGGTGGAGGGGACCATGCTCAGCTATGATACCAGCTCCAAGCAAGAATGCTAAGTGACTTTGATGAGTCACTTGGATCTCTGATGTGTTTAGTTTATTTAACAGTGGGAAAAACCTTGCCTTTTCTATGTCCCAGGGAGGGCTGCCAAGTCCTCTCATATGAGAGAGTTGTTCCTTTGTGCCTTTATTTATTTATGAGAGATTCCTGGAGTGTCTATTCTATGCTCTGTAAGGGGGAATGAGGTGGATTCACCCATGGACTCTTTCTCGAGAGGCTCATAATGGCAGCCAGGATTCACCAAGCTGTTACTATCTTGCAGGCACCCTATCTTTATTAAGCCATTTTCTTGTCACAAGAGCCATATAGGGACAGTTATTATTATCATCCATTTTTTAGAGGCAAGAAAATTGAGGAACAGAGGGGTTCAATGACTTGCCCAAAGTTCTCCAATAATTTGGCTTCTACCACTGCACCAATGGTTCTCATAGGGGGTCTGGGGATGACTGGAGGTCTCAGAGACCCTTGCAGATGTCCCATGAAATAAAAAAGAAATTTCATAATAATATTAATATGTTGTTTGCCTTTTTCAGTCTCTTTCTCTTGGAAGTGTGAAGCAATGCCACTCTTCTCACTATTATTTTATTTTGAAAAATACAGTTATTTTTCATAAAAATATTTTATGTGAACCCATGCTAAGTTTATTTAAGTACTTAAAGTGCTTTCCTGCTTTAACTTGTAATAAGAGTCCAAAGAGAACTGCTGCCCAACACTACACAGAAATGGTCCTGAATTATTATAACACAATATCAATGCTCCAAGAGAAGACTATGTGAGGATGGTCTTGGGTTGTTGCCAGTATCATTAGCATTATTAAATAGATAGCTTTCTGTATTATGCTACATGGAGTAGCCTATATGAGAACTAGCTCTATCAGAGATCAAGGCCAGTGATTCAGAGTCTCTGCCCTTGTGACTTGCAATATAGGACTCATATTTTATTTTATTTTTAAAAGAAATTATTGTTAATATGTTTGGTGTGATAATGGTACTATGATTATGTATTTTTATTTTTAAAACTTTTTATTGTGATTTGGGTGTTTAAAGAGCAAATTTGTTTTCCATTCAACAATTCATATGCATTTTGATTTGTGACATTGACTGCAATTCCTACAATGTAACAGCACTCTTCCCACTTCCTCCTTATGTTTACCATTTCCATTCGTCCTTCTCACCTATCCCTCTCGCCTTCTGTGCTTTATCCCTGGGTAGGCACTGCTTTTTAATCCTATATGGTTGATTGTTCCAAGGAGTGCTACCTCCCCAGTGTTACAGTTCACCTCATAGGTGTATTTGGCTAAAAACTGAGCCACAGGGATGAGTTCAGTTCCAGGTTTGACAAGTGCCTAAGGACCACAGTCTTGAGTGTCCCACCAGTCTCTATAAAACTACAAAGCCTGGCTTTTTTTTTTTTTTTTTTTTTGTGATTTGGGGTTTTGTTCCATATTTTTCTCCCCACTCTATCTAGGACCTCCTATTGTAATCTTTTTCAGAATAGACAACAGTTGTTGCTGGGTACCATCTAGTTCTTCTGATCTCATGGTCATGGAGGCTAGGATTCCCATGGTCCATTAGTCCTTTGGACTAGATGTTTCCTTATGTCTTTGATTTTCTGCACTCTGCTTTGCTCCAGATGGGGAGACCAATAGTTGTAATTTAAACGGCTGCTCACAAGCTTTTAAAACTCTAGTTGCTGCTCATCAAAGCAGGATGAAGAACACGGTCTTTGTGGGTTATGTCAATTGACCTTGATATCCTCTGAGACTAAGCACCCTTTGTGTTTCTCTTTTTACAGCTTCCTGGGTGCTATGATATGTTTCTCTTTATCAGCAAATCCTCCAGTGTCTAAGATGATTTCTTTGCTCTTTCAGATATCCCTTACCCTAGCCCCACAAAATAAATTTTGTTTCCTACATGTCCTATATTTTATATAAAATATTCACAAACATTCCCTCCAAATTTGGTGACAGTCCCTCTAGTTGATTTAGCTTGATATGTTGGCAAATTTGTTGATGACCCCATGTACAACAGAAGGAAATGCTGCTTGGTCCTCCCATTCCCAAGATTCGTTGTAGCTCAAATAATAAATAAAAGGCAAGAAGGGATAGGTAAGAAGGATGAATGGAAATGGTAAACATAAGGAGGAAGTGGGAAGAGTGCTGTTACATTGTAGGAATTACAATCAATGTCACAAATCAAAATGCGTATGAATTGTTGAATGGAAAACAAATTTGCTCTGTAAACACCCAAATCACAATAAAAAGTTTTAAAAATAAAAACACATAATCATAGTATCATTATCACACCAAACATATTAATAATAATTCCTTTTAAAAATAAAATAAATTTAAATTTTCAGTGGATGATTTTTGGAAGTAGATTGCCAGGTTTTTCTTTCTAGTCTATCTTAGTCTGAAGACTCTGAATCACCGGCCTTGATCTCTGATAGAGCTAGTTCTCATATAGGCTACTCCATGTAGCATGATACAGAAAGCTATCTATTTAATAATGCTAATGATACTGGCAACAACCCAAGACCATCCTCAACAATGTGCAAGCTTTCACTGCCAGATAGGTGGTGACTATGCATCAAATGCATTGGGCAGGAATTGAATTCAGTCTCCTGCACAGAAGCAGTGCATTCAACCACTGAACCACCAATGCCTGATATGAAAATTAGAAACTGAATAATACAACCAATGACAATAATAATATCAGGAGTTCAGTAGTATTGATGGCATGGAGTCAAATGCCAAACCACAGCAAATCTGGAGAAACTTTTGTGAAAGCTTTCACAAAATCTGCTATAAACGTCCCTTGGAGGAGAATCTTGATTCAATTGCTCATGTTATCTTTTAGATTGTTCTCTCTATCTGGAACTCTGCAGGAAGTTTTTTGGAAGAACTTTGAAAATTTGAAAAGAATTTTCAAATATTTGAAAGGAATTTCATTCTAGAAATATTAAGTTATGATTTCATGTGAACATAATTCTAATGTCAAAAAAGGAGAGCCATGTTTTCAGCCATGTGGGTTAAATTTCTATGGTCATAAAGGTGTGTGTTAGTTTTCTATGCTGACTCACCTTAAAGTGGTCCATATTATCTTTGGCAACTCAGTTTTGGTTGACTTTTCTTTGAACTTTGTAACCCATTCAAAGACTTGCCTGAGAGCTGATCTTGTTTTGGAAGGCCCAGGATGGCATGGTGCCAAGGGAATGAGCTCCTGATCTGAGCTGCAAGTGTGGCGCAGACCTGAGACTTCTGTTCCTGAATCAGGATATTCCTGCATGATCTTGGCTGAATTGTTAAACATTCTAGAGCTTCAGGCCCTCAGCTGTCAAATGGAAAAAGAAATCTACCCTTCTTACCTTTACAGTATTGTTGTAAGGATCAAATAAGGTAAAATACTTTGAAAAACAGAAAGCATTTTTCTCTCCTGAGGCCTTTGAACATGTTGTTCTCTCTACCTGGAACCCCATCCTTCTCACACATTCCTGTAGCTGTGTATCCCCTAATCATCATAAGACATTACTCACTCTGCTGCAGCCACACTGGCCTATCCAAGCAAATGCCTACCTCAGGGCCTTTGTACTAGCTACTGCCTCTGCTTGGAATGCCCTTCTCCCAGGTATCTGCATGGCTGATTCCCCGACTTCTTTCAAGTCTCTGCTCAAATGTTGCCTTATCAGGTAGGACTTCTCTGGACTCTCTATACAAATTCACATCCAACCTTCAGTATGCCCCTATTCTTTTTAGCCAGTGTCACTCTTCTTCATAGCAGTTTTGAGGTCTCTGGGTGGCACAAACAGATTGCTTTTTGACTACTAACCTAAAGGTTGGCAGTTTGAACCCACCCAGTGGTGCCACAGAAGAAAGGCCTGATGATCCACTTCTATAAAGATTACTGCCCAGAGAACCTATGGAGCAGTTCTACTCTGTAATGCATGGGGTCATCATGAATTGGAATAAATTCAACAGCAATGTTTTCTTCTTTTTTTTAAAATACATTATATATTTGTTCAATTGTTGATTGTCTATCTTCTTGACTTTAAAATCCCAGTTTTATGAGAGCAGGGGCTTGGCTTTGTACCTCTGTAATTCCAGTGCTTAGAATCTGACATGTACTACAACTCCCTCCCTGCCATCAAAAATTGAAAAAATCAACAGACGATCATTTGAGAATATGGGACAGGGTAGGGTAGGTGGAAAGGACATCACTGGAGCAGATCACATTGAACAGAGTGAAAGACCTCATGTTCCCTCCTGCCCCCATCCATCTCTCAGTGTTAGAGCAAAGCTTCAGTGTAATTAAGGACATTTGGATTATTTACTCCTCGTTAACCACCCTCATTGCTCACTTAATTGGTCCAAAGCCTGTGGCATAAGTAACTAACTGTGTAGCAATTAGGCACGTGGTTAGCTGGCAGCAGCAGCCATAATTGTGCAGCCAATAGGGCTCTTGCGCTAACTGCACTCTGAGTGCAATCTTCACTCTGTAATGGAGCTCAGGCGGTGGATGCCCTGCCCACTGCATCTTTGATGTCCTGGATAACACACCCTGTGGGACTTGCATGACTCTGGGATCTTCACTGTGGATTGCTGTGGCTACCTGAATGGTTTCTTGGATGTCATGCTCTCTGAGCATCCTACACAGACCCACAGAGTAATTCACATCCCTACTTTAGGGGAAGTAAATCCAAGCTGCATATGATGCACCACCTGGCTTCTGTCTACCTGGTCAGCTCAGCTCACACGTCTCTCCTCTCTTTGCTTCAGTCTTACTTGCTTCCCTATAAATGTGCTGCCTTGAGTCCTTTACAGGAGCTGCTCCTCCCACGTCCTCATGTGACTACCTCCTTCTTTTCTTTCTTGTATCAGCTTATACGAATGAATGAAATGATTATGTGACTTTGAGCAAGTCCTGGTCACTCTCTGGGTCTCCAATTCTCCATCTGATATCTGAGTAGATGGATTTAAGTTCCACCTTCCTCTCCAACACTGACATTTCATGTCTGATCATTGTGCTGGGCATTTAAGGAGGTCACAGAAATTTTGGAGATCCTACTGGGTGCAGGGCTCTAGGTACTAGGTAGATAGTGGTGAAGAAATAAGGTCAAAATCTTGCCTTCAAAGAGCATACATTCTAGTGAGGGAGATGGACAGACAACAAACATGCAAATAAACACAGAAGATTATTTCAGTCACTGGTAAGTGCAATGAAGAGAAAAATAAGGGAATGTGATGGAGAGGAAATGATGAGGGAGAATTTTGGTTAGGGTGGGCAAGGAGGGCCTCTTTGAGGAGGTATCTTCCAAGAAGAAACAGCAATTGGAGAGGCCCTGAGAAAGGAATGTGGGTGTCATGTTCCAGGAGTGGAAAGAAGGCCTTTGCATAAGGGCAGTGCGGAGGGGAGGGTGGCAGGTAGGCAGATTGTGTAGGCCTTGTTCATGGGCTTTGGTACACAGTGTGTATTTTGTGCTAAGGGCAATGGGTAGTCCCTCAAAGACTCTAGGAGGAGAGTGATTTACATCTTATAGTACTCACCAGGCTGCTCTGTGGAGTACAGGTTCCATCCAGGGAGCCAAGAGCAGAGGCCAAGGGACCAGTCATATAAGGGAGCAAAGATGATGGCCTGCACTGGGTCAGAATAGAGGGGCTGGGGAGAAGTGGTTGAATTTGGAGCATATGTTCTGGAGCAGATCCAAAAGCACCCACTGATAGATTGGATGTACTTGTGAAGGAAGGCAGGGCATTCAGGGAATGGTTAATATATGCCTTGTGAATAATAAATGTACTCAGTGATCCTGGGGTGGTGGATTGCTGGTTTGCCAAAGAGCTCAACATGGGATTTAGGCACATTTCTCTGGTGGCATAGTGCCTAAGGCATTTGATTGCTAACCAGAAGGCTGGCAGTTCAAACCCACCAGCTACTCCTAGGAAGGAAGGTTGGGCAATCAATCTACTTCCATAGAGATACATAGAGATACAGCCTTGGAAACCCAAGGGGAGGTCACTATGAGTCAGATCTGACTCAACAGCAGTGTTTGGTTTGGTTTGGTTTTGAAATGATAATAGAAAGATTTTTGCATTTCCTACGTGTCATCGTCCACTGGAGGGCATGATTCATGTGGGGTTCTTTTTGTCACTTATCCCCAGTGCCTATCATAATGCCAGGTGCACAGTGGCACTCATTAGAGTGCCTGCATAGTTCCTGGATCATGTATCTCATTCAGGGACCCCACAGGGAGCATGGGGACTGAGCCAAGAATGCATTGCTGGTCTCCCAAGCCAAATGTTATGTAGTGGTTTTATCAGTCCCACCATTAACTAATCCTAGTAGGTGAAACATTTTTGCCTAATCACCCACTTAGATCTCCTCATCTACAGGACTCACTTGCTGTACCTCTGCTCCCTCACTGGATTCAGAAGCACAAGCTTCCAGTTTTGATGTAGACTGTTTGCTTTCCCAGCTCAATATTATAACCACTGCTTGAAACTTACCAATGGTTAGGACCCCTTCTCCTTCCCCTATGGTTCACAAACATATTTACAGAGGGTTTGGGAAAGAGATGTAGGAGCCTGTTTCATTCTAAGGGTGGAAGTTACATGGGAAATGTTAGAGGTAGGGGTACTAGAGAGAGTCTGTATTAACCCAGAATTTTCTCAGCCAGGGGGTCTCCCTATTTTGTCTATGTTTAGGGATGGTGCAGGGAAAAGACATTCTTTGTCTGTAAGGTTCTAGCCAGGAACCTCTCAGAGAAGGGTGTGCTGCCCAGAGAGCATCTCAGGGAAGGGACTCCAACTCTTGCATTCTTGGCAAGGCCCCACTGATTATGCAGACTTCTCCCTGTTCCAGAGCTAATAAAAAAGTACAGCCCAAGGCACCAGGGCTTTGTATTAAATTTTTAATAGCCATGGTAGGTTTGATCCTACACTCCTGGGAGTAGTCACTACAGGTTCAAGTGAGGAATTTACAGACAGGCCTCAACAATCTGCTTCTAATTTTGGGATGCAACTAATTTAAGGATCCCAAAATGCAGTATGGTATAGAGGAAGGCACACAGGACAAGAAGGCCTGAGTTCCTGCCACTCAACAAATATTTGTTAATCTCTGTGTCTGGCTTTGTTGCTAACCCAGTCTCCTTCGAGTTTAAAGCTGTATGATCTTAGGCAAGTTCTTCTTCATCCCTGGGCCTCAGCTTCCTGACATAAAAATAGTGAAGAGGGCTTTCTTTGGCTAACTCCTTTTCAGTTTTGGTGTCCTGAGTCTGGGTCTATAAAGATATAAATGGGTCTCCAGATGTAGCTACTCCCTGGGAGGCCTCCCTGTGGAAAGTTGGCTTTAGAGGCAGAGAAGTTAATAGAAGCCTGTACATGCCCGGAGTGTGTTTGCTACCATCTGCTCTGAATCTATCCCTTCCCTCCTGCTGCTGAGAGAGGCAAGGAAAGGGTTAAAGTCACCTGGTAAAGGAAAGAATAGACTCACCCAATCCCCTCCCTTTCCAGATTCTCTCCTCCTTTTGTTCTGGAAAATTTGCTCAGCTTGCTGGGGTTGGGTAAGCTGGGCACTGAGTACTGGGTGGGGAGCCATCCCTCTCTGCTGAGTGGAGAGAGAGGAACTGTAGCAACTTGCCCTAGCTCTTCCCCAGGCAAGAAATCTGAAGATACTGTGAGGGGTGGAGAAATCTTGGAACCTGAGAAAATGGCCAAGGTGAAGGAAGAAATGCTTTTGGAGATCATCAAGTCCAACTAATTCTTTTTGCAAATGGAAAAACTGAGGCCCAGAAAGGAAATATTTCTTAAGTTCGAAACAGTTAGTTAGGGAAAAATTCAAATTCTTATTCCCAAAGTCCCCAGGGCAGGGTCTTTCTCCTGGGAGAGACTCTTTTTGGTTGAAACTGTCATGGATAAATAATGTTGGAGAAGCAGAGGGAACATAATTCTAGCTGTCAGGGAGGCAGGAAAAAGTATTGACTCCTTGCTGATGCTCCTTGGAGCTGATACTCCACCACAGCCTTTATCAGGTTGCTCTAAGCACCCCAAATATCTACCCTTGAAATCCTACCACTACAGGACACTGCCTTGGAAACCCAAGGAGGGGTCGCTATGAGTCGGGTCCGACTCAACGGCACATAACAACAACAACAGGTTTGTTAGTTTGTTGTACTGTGGTGGCTTGTGTGCTGTTGTGATTCTGGAAGCTATGCTATTGGTCACGTATGGTGGACAGGTTTCAGTGGAGCTTCCAGACTAAGACAAACTAGGAGAAAGGGCTAGCAACCTGCTTCCAGAAATTAGCCAATGAAAACACTATGGCAGAAAATAAGTGTACCACCGAACCACCAATGCTTCCATTCTAACATTATGGATCACAAAAGAATATTGTCTGACATCCTTACTTTGGATGTCATCAAGAAGGACCAATTGTTGGAGGAGGACATCATGTTTGGTAAAGAAGAGGGCCAGGAAGCATGAACACGCTACTGATTATGAAGATGATGAAGGATTGCACATTTCTTCTGTTGTATGTAAGGTCGCTGTGGGTTGGAGTCAACTCAAAAACAGTTAGCTATCTCGGATCCTCAGGTTATGTAGTTGTTGTTGTTGTGTGCCGTCGAGTCGGCCCCCACTCATAGCGACCCCTCCTTGGGTTTCCGAGGCAGTATCACTACGGAAGTAGGATTGCCCAACCTTCCTTCCGAGGAGTGGCTG